>NC_048227.1:32594410-32661006 GCF_002007445.2 Ailuropoda melanoleuca
GGGGGGGGGTGATAAACAGTCAAGGTGACTTGAGATTGTGCCTGAAAAGTGCTTAGGACATAGTCTGACACTCACTGAGCAAAGACTACTATTCTTGAGATTGCTATTCCCCCTTTACTGTTTTGATGTGGCTACTCAGCCTATCTTTAGACAGGCATCCCTCAATGATTTCGCCAAACTTTAAATGTGAGCAGGTGAGGCCGAAATCCTCTGCCAGAGAGAGGAACTCTCTGGTGTTCTCCAATGCAGTTCTGAGGGGTGTTTAGAAGGGAAGAGGAAGGGGGTTTGGAGAAGGGGAGAACCCCAGTGGAGGAAGGGAACACTAGGGATAACACGAGCAGAGAGGTCAAATTCTCCAGCCCAAATGGTGCCGCAGAAGGTCTAATCCCAACAAATCTGGAGTCCATGTTCTTCACTGACCTGCTACTTTCAATTGGAGAGCAGGACTGAAGAAACCAGAAGAATTTTAGATTGTTCACCCTGGTCTTGGGCATTGGTCACCTATGCTGCCTCCCGGGAGCCCTTGTGGGGAATACCCCGGAGACTGAGGAAAGAGGCCAGACTTTGACATGAAACAGACCTGGGCGAGGCTCTCCATCCTGCCACGCACAACTCTCCCAAACTCACAATGTCCGTAGCCTCTTTGCACCTCTGTTTCCCCAGTGCAAAATGGGAGTATGGATATCATTTAAAGGGTTCGGTGTGGAGGCAAAACAAGACGAGGTGTGCACCGCACGCATCATGGTCTGTGGACCATAGCAGGCCTCAGTCAATGGCAGCACACCTTCCCTTCCCTCTTTCCCGACAGCAGACAACTCTCAAATGGTTTCAATTCTGTTCTTTTGTGAAGAGGAANCAGCAGACAACTCTCAAATGGTTTCAATTCTGTTCTTTTGTGAAGAGGAATTAGAGATGTACAGCTTTTATTTAGAGACAGAAAGATAGAAGAGAGATTGAGAGACACAGAGACAGAGAGATAGAGAGAAACACACACACACACACACAGAAGGAGACAAGCAGGCTGCTATAGACTGAATGTTTGTGTCCCCCCAAAATTCACATGTGGAAATCTTTCCCCCCCAAGGTGATGATATTGGGAGATGGGGCATTTGGGAGGTGGTCAGGTCATAAGGGTGGATCCCTCATAGAGAAGCCTCAGAGAGCCCCTCGTTCCCTTCCACCACGTGAGGACACAGTGGGAAGTGCACCCTCACCAGACACGGCCACCGCCACCGCCATGGTCTCGGACTCGTCAGCCCCACAACCGTGAGAAATGAACGTCTTCTGTTTATAAGCCACCCACGTTGTAATATTTTTGTTATAGCAGCCCGAATGGACCAAGACACACACATATGGTCCCATTGGCACAAAACATTTCTGGAAGGAAATATAAAGGACTGGTAACTATAACTTCTGGCAGGGAGACAAAGACCTGGGCTTGTGGGCACTAAGAAATTTTAGTTTTTATTGTATGCCCTTTTCTCAAGTGTGGCTTTTTTAACCACAAACCTGAGTTGCTCTAATATAATGGTAATTTAATTTATAATTTAATAATTAAAACTAATTTAACATAATAATACCAACAGCAGCAGTAGCCAATGGACAAAAAGGAATGCACTGAGTTTTCCCCTCACCTCAGCTACACTCCTGGCTTCCAAAGCAGAGCCAGGCTTTAAAGGGGATGAGAACAGGAAGTCATCACCAGCCAACGTCTTCACTTCTTAAAGGTATGAAGGAAATCCGGAGACCCAGTTGACGTTGTAGTTGGCAGTGGCTGAGGGTCAGGGACTTGGCTCCTCAAGCAGAGTCTGTCCTTGTCAACAGAGCCCGGAGCTCAGGGACCTAGCTCGAGGACCCATATTCTTTCTCCCATCAGATCCCAGGGCTGGTGGGAGACTTTACACAGACTGCAGAGGTGTTAAAAATAGAAGTTAAGTTGCTATTGGAGATACATGGAGAATTCACTACTTGCAAATCTCTAATTATAATATGTCAAGAGTAAAATACCTTGTCAGGAGCGGTCGCTGAGATAACAGAGTATTGGCTCTGTCAACACAGTGATCCACGATGTGTCTGGAGGCCTACATTGAATAGACACCCAGCAGAAACATGTCCTGCAGGGACTCATTTCAGCCCTTGGGGAACGGAGAGGATGACCTGGTAAGTCTTTTCTGTCTGTACTTTCCTCAGCTGTGGTTGGGAGCTCTGGGTGCATCCCGCTTCCCTTTTACAGATTCTGCACTCTGTGTTAAATCATGTGCATATATTAGATGTTCTTGGAGCCTACCAGATGGATGGATGTTTTCTCATACCCAAAACTACTCGGTTTCTCATAGAAATGATATCCTCGACGATGCCCTCAGACTGGCATTAAGAACCATGCACAAGGACAGTTAGGGTAACTCCAGGCACAAGGCGACGCTTGGAGAATAATTAGGTATGCTAAAGCAGGGCCATGGACTCCAGCATTGGGAGAACATGGGCCTGACCCACTCAGAGGCGAAATTCCTTCCTTAGGTTAACGCAGAACCTGGAGTGAAGGGGGGGTACGCTCAGTACATGCGTGAGGACGGACACATTTGGAAGCATGCTTGTCATAGACCATGTTCTGCTTGGTCGAGTCAGGAAAGTACAACTGAGTAGGTCATGGGCAGCAGGAGCACCTTCCATCTTGGCCAAGGGAGGAAAGCATATGCGTGGAATCATGTGTGGTAGAAAACAAGATGGCTTCTTTTATCTTCCTGCCCCTCCCTGAGGCCAGGTAAGCCCCCTCCTTCAGTTTAGAATGGTTCCCCTTGCTTTGAAACTTCCTGGCACAGCCTGTCTCACCCAAATATCACTAGAGAAGACAAACGGGCCAGCCAGGCAACCCTCCACAAATTCACATTCTCCAGGCTCAGAGAGGTGCTTGTTGTCGCTCAGATACTCTAGGAATCACCTGAGCCAGATTCTTAGCATGTCTGTCCAATTGTAGGAATCATTCTATTGCTCCCAAACTCCTCTGCTTTTCTGTCAGCTGATGATGGTGACTTCATCCCTGAGAGCATGAAGGCAACAGAGAAGGAGCCCCTTACAGTATTTCCTGACTTGGAGATTTCTCTGTTTCCTCACACATCCACTCCTTCTTCTTGCTGTGGTCTGAATGTTTGTGCCTCCTCCCCATTCACATGTTGGAATTATAAAGCCCCAGTGATGGCGTTAAGAGGCGGGGCTTTGGGGGGGGTCAGGTGAATGGGATTAGTGTTCTTATGAAAGAGACCCAGAAAACTCCCTCACGTCTTCTGCCATGTGAGGACACAGTGAAAAAGTCCCAGCTATGCACCAGGAAGGGGCTCTCACTCAACCACACTGGCACCTTGATCTTGGCCTTACAGCCTCCAGATCCATGAGCAACAAATTTCTGCTCTTTGCAAGCCAGTCAGTGGGATTTTGTTACAGCAGCCTGAATGGACTAAGACATTTCTCTTCTTCAAACCTGAAATGTTCCCCAAATTTCATAGGAGCCTTATGTGTAGTGGCCCAAAGCTGAAAACAACCCAAACACCCATCCATGAGTAAATGGACCAACAAATCGTGGCACGTCCACACAATGGCTTACTACTTGGCAATGAAAAACAGTGAGCTACTGATCTAACAAGACGGAGGAACCTAAAAGCAATGACGCCAAGTGGAAGAAGCCAGGCAAACAGAGTGCATAGTGCTTGACTTTGTTGCTCTAAAATTCTAGAAACTAAAAACTAAGCTATAGTGGAAAAAACAGATCTGTGGGTCCACCTGGGGAATGAGGTAGAGAGCAGGGAGGAAAGATTGTAGAGGGGTAGCGGGAAGCTTTGGGGGTGATGGAAATGTTGGTTACACAGTCTGTACATATGTCATTACTCATCAAATTGCATGCTCTAAATACATGCAGGTTACTGCGTGTCAATTATAAATTAATAAAGCAGCAACACAGAAAGTGTTTCTTCTCCTTTCCTAGACTACTTGCTGTATGTGTACACCCTTGGTCACCTTCTCTCCTGAGTCATCATTCCCTACCTCCTGCTCTGGGTCCTTCTGCCTGTCCTCATAGGTGCCTTCTCCTTGGCATAAAATAGGACCCCAAATCCACTCTTGCACAAACTGCTTCCTCTGAACTCTTACGCTCCTCAGTTGCTATCTTTTCTTTCTCTTGACTGCAAGTGCTTATGGTGGGCAGTGCACTCTAACCCCAACCATCCCCATTTACTTCTCAAGTCCTGGCCCCCTGGTATCTCCATGCTCGAGAGCTTATCACAATACAATCATAACAGAATACGTGTCCTATATTCTCTAGCGGACCAAAAATCTCTCTAAGGAAAGAGAGCACGTCTGCTCACCGTTTCATGGCACTGCAGTGCCTGGGGCGCCGTGGACACCCAACACCCTGTTTAAATTTGTGTTGCTCTCTAACGAGTTCTTTTTATGAGAGAAGGATACTGACGCCGCAACTTCCCAACTGGATTAAGATCTCCTTTAGGTACGCATCGCTACCCTTCCTTTTAAGATTCCACCTTCTAAATCTTCTGGCTCGAACTTTCTCAGTGGCTCCTACTGCACCTCACGTGGAATTCCACCCACATATCAAACCCGCCAGGCCTGTGGGCTACAGTTCCTGGTGATTGCTCCCAGTTCACCCTTCGCCACCGCACCCCCGGACTTCCTTCACATGGCCTGGACATCCTGGCCTCCTTCTAGTTTTTTGAACAAATCAAGTTCTTTTCGACCTTGGGACCTTGACCTTGGTATTCCTTCTGCCTGGAAAGCTTATCTTCTCAGCTGACATATCATCTTCTTGGAGAAAGAGTCCCAGACTGCTCACCTGCAGGCGGTACCCCTGCCCATCTTAATCCTCCACGGCACCTGTCTTTTCCTTAAGAGCACGTATCCCGTAGACGGCTGTTCGATTGACACGTGCTCACTCCAGGACTCTCACACTGAGTTATAAGAGGGAAAGGATCATTTCTGCTCAGTTCAACCACGTCACTTGGTACGAGTCCTGGCCACAGTAGAGGCTTAAAAACATGCATGAACAAATGGCTCTCCCATGGCAGGTTACTATACTTGGCACATATTGAGGCTTAATAGATAATGTCTGAGTGGACATTATTACATGTCTTTTTCAGTCCTAAAATAACTTTCTGAAGCCCTACCAACATTTCCTGTCACAAAACAAGCAAAAACAAATAAACCTGGTAGTTAACACAGCCGATAGCAGACACGTGCTAGACCAGCAAACCCATTTAATAAACTCGTCCCTAAGTCTAACAGCCAGATAGAAACAGGCAATAGCAGCACTATTCACAAAAACCCAAAGATGGAAACAACTCCAATGCCCATCAGTGAATGGATGGACAAACAAAAGTGGCACAGGCATACAGTGGAACAGTATTCAGTCATAAAAAGGGAGCAAAGTACTGATACATGCCACAGCGCGGATAAACCCGGAAAACATTCTATCAAGTGAAAGAAGCCAAAACCAACAGGTCATAAATTGTATGATCCCATTTTTACGAAATATCTAGAATGGGCAAATCCATACAGAGAGAAAGTGCATTTGTGGGAATGGGTATTGTGGGCATTTTAAGTATCCGTAATGGGTATAGGGATTCCTTCTGGGGTGATGAAAATGTTCTGGAATNAAATCCATACAGAGAGAAAGTGCATTTGTGGGAATGGGTATTGTGGGCATTTTAAGTATCCGTAATGGGTATGGGGATTCCTTCTGGGGTGATGAAAATGTTCTGGAATTAGAGTGATGGTTGCACTGAACTGTGAATGTTCTTAATCCCACTGAATCATATGAGTTAAAATGGTTAAAATGGTAAATTTCATATCACATATATATTGTACCAAAATAAAAAAGGGGAGATAGGCAACAGACCATGTTAGAATGTATACTATTTTTTAAAAATCTCCAAACCTGACCTTGAAATGAAGTACCAGGTAGCAAAATAGTAAACGGTTACTTTGAGGGTCAAGAAACAATTTCCTGCTGCAAACCAAGAAATTCCCTCACAAATACTGGTTTTCCAGAGGCCTAGGGGCAGAAGAAAGTGGCACAACTGCCTTCTACCTACAAAATGTTCTAGACTAGCGGCCTGGCGTGCCCAGGCGTCTAAAGAACACCACAGAACAAGGTTTCTCAAATGAACATATACATTGTGGTATGCATGGTTATTTTAGGTCACACACAAATGAACAAGTGTTTAATTTTAATAATTATTTTTGTTTAGGCTTATCTTGGATTAATAGCCCACAATGCTAGTTTTTAAATTTATGGTGGTGATAAAATGTTTCTTTTTTGTTTGCTTATTTTTAATCCACTGAATGCATTCACATGCAGTAAAATATACTCTTTCTTGTGCATAAACTAAACGGCCACCATCAAAATACAGAACATTCCACGACCCTGCAAAATTCTCTGGCGCTGCCCCTTTGCAGCCTAGGCCTCCCCCGCCCTACCGCTCACACAAAACACAGAAAAACACAGGTAAACCTTCAAGGGATGAAGGAGCTGAAGAAGCCAGGGGCTGGGGTGGGGGGAGCTGCACAGGGGCCTAAGGGTTCTTTCTGGGTGGTGGAAATAGTCCAAAATTAGTGAGAGCCCCTGGTTGCACAACTCCGCCAATCTATTAGAAATCAGTGAATCGCACACCAAAAATGGGTGAATTTCTGGTATACAAATGATATCTCTATAAAGCTGTTAAAGTTACATAGTGTATGATTCTACCCAGAGGAGAGAATTCCAGAAAAGGCAATAGGAACAGAAATTAGATGAAGGTTTCCCTTTACCAATAAAGGCAGTTAAGGAAAAATGTGTTGATTAAGTCATCGGAGAGGAGGCCTCTAGACAGGTGAACTCGGCGAGCTGCTGCCACAGGGCCGGCCTCAGGGACTGCCGTCGCCCCCCCCCCGCCCCCACCCGAGGACCCGAGCCCACTTACTGTGGCGGTGCCCGACACGGTCTGCGCGCTGGTGTCCGCTGCGCTCTGCTCCGAGTGCGTCTGGGCGGGAGGGTACAGGTTCAACGTGTGCTCGGGGACGGTGGTCTGGCCCGTGTACTCTGGCGCGGGGTGGGGATGAGGGGCCGTGTATTCCGCAGGGATGCCGTTCTGAGGGGGAGCAAACTGGGCCGAAGCATAAGGCTGAGCCATTGTGTCCGGGGCAGCTGCTGCTTCCTGATTACCCTAAAGAAAATCAGAAAAGGGCAGAGAGGGTGAGAACACCGTGAGAGGGCACCAGGCAGAACCCTCCCCTGGGGCGCAAGGACTAGCTCTCTCCCGACACTTTGCAGGTGCCAGCATGGTGCGAAGAGCCAGAGATGGATACACCCCACTTCATCTTCACCCTACTCGATGAGGAAACAGTTCTCAGCATGTATACAGACGTAACCCCATTGCGCAGACGCAGAAATCGAGGCTCGCAAGGTGCAGTCACTTTCCCCGTGTCTTCCAGCCCCATAGCCAAAGACGGAGGGTCTGTGCCCTGCCCGATTAGAATTTTCTGGCAGATCCTCCTTATTTCATTCCCATTTTAGAACAAGTGAGCATGCAGTTGTCTCCAGTGACAGCAGAGCCTTGATTTGATACTTAAAATGCCAAGAGAGATTAAATTGAACGTGTGTGCTCTTGAGAGGACAGACAATTCATCTAAGCATTTGAATTTAATCAAAGTTTTATGTGACTTGGCTCACATAATGGGATGGGGGGTCCTTTTAATGGTCACCGTGTGTGTGTGTGTGTGTGTGTGTGTGTGTGTGTGTGTGTGTGATGTTCCCAGTGCCAATATGAAGCAGCCAATGGAAATTCAAGAACTAATTTGGACAGACGCCACTCTGTGATACTGTGGTCACAATTTTAAGTATCTTTACAAAATGCTGGACTTAACTCAGCCTCATTAGTCAATGCCTCCCCCTGCCCCCTGCCTTATTTTTTTTTATAAGCACAGAGTATTATATAACAATTCACCCTTCCAATCTAGGCAAAACATGCAGTGTGATCATTACAGTTAAGTCAAAAGAATAAAAAAAAGCCCCTGAATTCAAATGCTTCAATTTTAGGAAACATCTATCTCTCTCTACCCCCACCCAGACCCTCGTAACTCTGCTACCCTACGCACACACACAGACACACACACACGCACACTGCACCAGAAACTGTAACCCCTAGGTCCAAATTTTTCATAATCTCAAGAGATGGGATTGCACAGTCAGGGAGAGAGAGAGAAGCTTAGCAATTAAGCACACCAAAGAGCTGCCTCTCCCATTGTCTGTGGTCAATTAGATGTGACTTCAGCCCTCCTAGAATGATACCAGGGCAAAAATGTCAGAATTGCTCACATCTCCTAGGTCCCCACCACCAGCATTCAAGAGTCTCTCCAGCTAAAGCAACTTGAGTGCACTGCAAACATTATGACAGAGAAGGGAACCAAAAAAAAAAAAAAAGTTTATTCTTGGAGCAGTGCACAGAGCTTGTGCGTTTGTTTAGAAGGGACCTTAATTAGAATGTTAAAGATGACACTTCTAAGAGAACTAAGCTTAGGATAAGTTTAAAACATTTTGCAAGTGAAAACATTCCCATCACGCCCTTTCCTCCCCCAGACGAATGTCTCCAAATGTCGGTGCCATTGGAAGCAGAAATGCACAGCCCTTGCTTCCTTCTGTCTAACGTCTTTTCTTCGTGTTTGGGGCCGTGAAGGGTCTGTGTGCACTGTGGCTGGATCCCTGCACGTGGGAAGTTAACCCTGACCATCCTTGGGAAGCCACGTTGCCATTGCTGTGTATTGGTCTTTTTTTTTTTTTTTAAAGATTTTATTTCTTTATTTGACAGAGATAGAGACAGTCAGCGAGAGAGGGAACACAAGCAGGGGGAGTGGGAGAGGAAGAAGCAGACTCATAGCAGAGGAGCCTGATGTGGGGCTCGATCCCATAACGCCGGGATCACGCCCTGAGCCGAAGGCAGACGCTTGACCGCTGTGCCACCCAGGTGCCCCTGTGTATTGGTCTTTTCATCAAGAATACCACCTGGTTTCCTTTTAGGGGACACGTCCACTCTCAGCCCATCAGAATGCAGATGGGGATGAGCCCTGCCTCAGCTTACCTCCAGACACAGTCATGTGACCCTGGCTAATCAGGGTTCCATGGTCAGTCACAGGAACATGGGTTCATGCTCATTTACCTAAGCCAGTTAGTGAGTTAACCTCTAGCAACACCAAGGAGGCTGAATCCTGGAACCTCCCTGGAGTTTGGGGGAAGAAGTTCCCTTTCCTCTGGGATTGGTAGCTGTAAAAATAACACAGCCATGGAGCTGCCAAAAAGTGTCACTTGAGAAGGACCCATCTAAAGCAGAAGCCAATCCAGAGGAAAATGGAACACAGAAATTGTGAGCAGGGGCGCCTGGGTGGCACAGCGGTTAAGCGTCTGCCTTCGGCTCAGGGCGTGATCCCGGTGTTATGGGATCAAGCCCCACATCAGGCTCTTCGGCTATGAGCCTGCTTCTTCCTCTCCCACTCCCCCTGCTTGTGTTCCCTCTCTCGCTGGCTGTCTCTATCTCTGTCGAATAAATAAATAAAACCTTAAAAAAAAAAAAAAAGAAATTGAGAAGCAGGTCCACTGAGTGCCGGTGACATCACAAGGAAGCCTTGGACCCAGCTTTGCCTGCAGTTAATAACACCACTGTTTGCTTCACTTACATGAGTCAGGAAAGATAGTTTTATTTTCTGTTATTTACAACCCAAAGAGTCTGGACTAATAAGAATAAAAACATCCCCTCCCATTTATAATCCAACTAGCGTCCTTCCCTTTGACAGGGCTGCTCAAGGAACATAGTCCTCTGGACACAGATTCCACATGGAGCCACTTCCTTCTGGCCGATAAGAAGCCCCAGAACCTTTGGGACCTTGAGAACGCTCCAAAGGCAAGTCCATCGTGCCGGATTCTGCTTCCGCCCAAAGGTCTGTTTCAGTCCCTTGCTCCCTTCGATCTGCTGCTCCTTTGAACTGAAAGCCAGGCTTGTGAAAACTCCAGGTGTGGCCCCGTAGGAGAGCATGAAATGATCCCACAAGCAACGGCAGAGAGATGCCCACACAAAGAAAAGGCTTCCCTCCTCTGCCTCCATCAGAAAACACTTCGATGGGGACACACAGGCCTTTCCACACAGCAGAGCAATCTCAGGAAGAGTGACCTATCCCTCACAGGTTCCCAAAAAAACTGCCAGGGCTTTCTGTTGGGATCCGAGTGCTCTCTGCATCGGAAGGAGAAAGGCCTGCCCTCGGGAAGCCAACAGTCACTCCATATTCTCCACACCCAACAAGTCTACCCGATGGCTGCCCCTCTGCTTGGAAAACCTTCCCTACTCCCTTGCCTGGCTAGTCCTGACTGTCCTTTTGGGTGCCAAGCCAAGTCCTCCAACAAGCCTTCCTTGACACTTTCAGCTGTGTGTCCTCTATGCTCCACTGTAGCTGGTGGGCACATCTCACAGAATTCCTAGTTCTGCCACTGCCTGCTTATTTGCTGGGACAGTCCTCAGGGCTAAGGACTGCGTCACATTCTCCATTCCATTTCCAGTGTCCCACTGCATGCTAGCTGTAAAGCAGGCATTTATCAGTATTTGTGAAGTGAATGCATGCTCGAATAATGAACTCCGGGCTCTGAGAAGCTTAACCTGGCAACAGGACATAAAGTGGTAGGGTAGGGGGGATAGGAGAGGGGTTGGCAAATGACCTATGGGACAAATCTGGCCCACTGGTTGTTTTGTAAATAAAGTTTTATTGAGACACAGCCCTGCTCATCATGCTATGATGGCAGAGTTGAGTAGCTGTGAGAGACCCACGAAATCTAAACTATTTAACCATTTTGGCCCCTTGCAGAAAAAGTTTTTAAATCAAGGTGGCAAAGTTATCACTAAATATGGGGACATCAATTAAGAAGCCACCATTGCAGATGTAATGGTAAGTTTGCAGGAAATAAAATTGGCAATAAAACCGGAAGAGAGAAAAAAGGGGGTGCATTCTCCCTAAACCAAGAAGGGAAGCTCAGCCAGAGTTGTAGATGGGCAGTGCCAAGGATGGTGCCCAATGGAGAAGTCTTCTTCAGAACATGCTTTCTAGCTTCGTGCCTCTGCCCTTTAAGCACACACGTGCACATGCAGACTTCAGACTCAGCACAGAGGGCTGCCGAGGGGAAGATCCGAGGTGGCTTCAGGCTTCTGTGCTGATGTGAAAGGGAGCCCTTCTTTTCACCAGTGCTCAGAAGACACGCTGAGGGATGTTGCTTTCTTCTCAGGCCTAGAAGGTGCCAGGCATTGTGCTGGGGGCTTGGCGTCAGTACTTCTTACACAGGTAACACAGGTGACTACTCCCCTGGGGACATCTGACAGTGTGTGCAGACACTTTTGGTTGTTCCCAGCAGGGGGACAGGTTGCTGCTCACATCTAGTACGGAGAGGCCAGGGATGGTGCCAAACACCGTACGATGCCTGGGACGGTGCCCACCACAAAGGATTACCTATCCCCAAATGTTAATCTCGCGGAGACCTAGGATCCCTGCTTTGCATGCACTGCCTCTTTCACCCCGTATTCCTTTGCCGTGAAGGAGACTGCAGTACAAAACCAGGAAATGATTGTGCAAGGTCACAGCAACAAGTAGCTCTTAGGGAAGCCAGGAGCCGAAAGGACACCAGGTGTCTTTCACCTCCCATGACTATCACCTGGTGGAAAGGTTTGTTCCCATTTTGAAATAAACAAACCCCTCTTGGTCCTACATACAGCATGGCCTCAAGACCTGCTACCCAGCTGGTGCTGTGTTACACCTTCCGGGGAGTCGGGTGCTGGTGATGCAGAAATACCAGTGTTCCGTCAGCCAGACGAGCCGCTGGTGTGCGTTAGAGCAGCAGCCTGGAAAATTGGTGCCACCACAAGCCCAGGGTCTAGCTTCACAAGGTTCTGAGGCTGTCCTAGGAAAGGCAAGGGCCAACTGGGGACACAACACCAAACCTTGTGCCATTTTGGCAAACCCAGGGCACCAAGCTCTAGGGATTGTGTCCATGGTCGCCAAGGAGCCCAAAGGTAGCGTTCAAGTCCACGGGGCTCTGGACAGCATTTCTGCTCCTGAAGTCTTCAAACAGATGTTAGTAGGACCCCCCACAGTTACTTATTAACACTGGCAGCTGTTCCAGAGAGACCCTAATTAATATTCCCAACCTTTGCACTTTGGGCTAATTATGGCTGATATTTAATTAAGATCCTTGTACTTCCTATAGAATTATTTTTCACCTTCAAATGGCTTCAGAGATGTCTTTATTTCCTCCCTAGCGATGTTCCTGGATTCTTAGCTTGGCTGAAGTGTGTTTTCTGGAAACATACATTCGCATTAAGGACACCTTTGGCACTCCAGGTCAAGGCAGCTCTTGGGCACGTGAACAGGCTCCTGGTTGAAAGCTGAAGCCAACTTCACGGAGGTGACAGTGACAGACAAAAATTATTTGGAGCATGCCGGCTAGACGTTCCCTCATTTGTAGAAGCTGGCTTCTTCCCTCTACTCCAATGCCAAAGCCCCACCTTTCCCTAAATAAGTGGGATGATCACAGGGATTCTGATATCTACTGAGTCAGGATGCTTGTGGGTGTCCTGAGGTGCTGGGGAGGGTGATTCTGCTTTGCACAGAACCCCCACATCACCCAGCAAGTGCCGCAAGAGATTTTCAAACCTAACATCAGATGTTCAGTGCCTGGACTCTCCTGGGTTGCTGATAAACACACAAAAGATTTTTTTTTTGGAAAAAAAGCCGAGACCTTAAGGTTTTCACGTCCACACTTGCTGCTGTGGAAGTGGATAGAGACTTGAAACAGAGAACAATTATTAGGAATGTAAAGGAAACTTCCCTGTCCTCACACCACAAGCCTCGATCAGGGCAGCAACTCAACAGCATGATGATGTGGGACCCCATCATTACCTGAGACACCACAACGGGTGGCTTGGACTCTAGTTACTGAGAGCAAGAGGAATTAAAGCGCAACCAAGTCTGAGTCACCAAAGGAAAAAAAAATGCCATTTCAATTTAAATATTTTACTGAAGCATGAAATAGCCAGGATATTATTGCTATTTTAAGACAAACACCGTAATCTGACTATTAGCCTAGTGCACCGACTCGACTGCGTGCAGACATTCGGAGAGGCGGTCTTCAAACACTGGAGGATTGCTTCGGTCACTGAAACACCCGGCACCTTTAATTTTCTCTCCGAGGGGGGCTCAGAAGACAGAGTCAGAGAGAAAATGAGAGGTTCCCCCCACCCAACCCCCCAGACATCTCCCTTCTCCCAATTCATTGCCCCAGGTGGTTTCATAAAGTCGTTTTTAGAAAGTAATAACAGAACAAAGGGTGGCAGCCCGTCAGACTTTGAGAAATATTTTGGCCCCAAATCTAATGCAAACCACATTTCCACTGAGAAATAGTCTTTACGTGGCAGAGCGTGAAGCAGGGATGTTCTTTTCAATGTAACTGCCTGGCTTTTCGTGAGAGGGGAAAGTGCCTGCTTTCAGAGCTGCCAGGGTGGACTTTAAAATAATGAAGTATTTTTCCTGTGTACGTGTGTGTGTTTCCCCAGCTTTAGTAGTCAAACTTCTTGAATTATCGTTTTCCCCTTTTGGTTTTGGAATTGATTTGTTCCCCCGTCCATTTCTTGCCCTGAAAAACCCCTTCTGGCCTAAACACAATCCTTCTAATGAAGACATGCACAGGAATTGTCCGGCCCTAATAAACCAGTGATTGTATCTGTCCACACAGCCAAGAAAAGCAGCCACTCCCGGAGGGACCCCCCGCCAACACAGACTCCTGGAAGAAAGCCTTCCTTCTTGGCTGCCTGCAGTTTCCCATCTTGCTGACGGTTTTACTTTAGTTTTGTAGCGTGGTCCGTTCTACTTCTGTGGCAAGAAATTGCGCATATTCAGAGAAAGCCTCCAGTGCCTGACTGAAAAAGAGCTAAGCTGTATCATGCCCCCAGGGGCACTGAGACAAAGAAGAAAATGCAAAATTACACCATTAACCTGCTCGTTCTCAGACCAGCTCAGTTAGGCACATCAAGCAGAAAGCTCTCTCTCTCTCTCTCTCTCTCTCTCTCACACACACACACACACACGCGCACACACACACACACACACACTTGGCTGAAATCCCCCACCCCCCGCCCCCCGCAGGATTCAAGGAGCAGAGTATGTATGGCAGAGAGCAACAGAGACTTAACACAAGGCAAGGCTTCAGTTTCATTCACATCACAATTTCGAGTGAAATATAAAATCGGGAAAAATACCTGCTGCACCATCCTGCTTCCTTTCTCCTCCATAAACTTAGCAGCTGTTCTAGCCCCACACCACAAAGCATCTGCCCGAAGCAAGCCTCAGCTACGAGCGAGGGTGTGCGCTCTGTGCAACGTGTGGATGGCTGGATGGTGAAGGAGGGGAGCTGAGGCTGCCTGGCTGACCTCCCCCTCAACATCTGACTGCTCCCAAAACCAACCCCAGATGGGACTCTTTTCCGCCAGCGAGGCCTGGCCCATCAATCACGGCTCGCCCCTCCTCTGGCTCCTGTGCTCAGTTTCAGGGTGCACACTGAGCAGATGATTATATAGCGGAGGCAGAAAACACACACACACACACACACACACACACACACACACACACAGCGCTCGCCTACATTAATAGCTGTTTAAAAAACATTAGAAATGCTATCCTATGCATTGCCTGGAGCTGGAATTTTTCATTACTAAACTAAATATATGGTATGCAAAGTTATGAAATCCACCGGGGAGCTTGCTTACTATCCTATTTTGTTTTATATTTTTAAGAGGGGTGGGGGGTGCCAAGGGTAGCAGGGGAAGAGACAGAGGCAGGATGAAGAAAGAGCTCAGAGACGAGAGAGATAAGGATAGGAAAATTTAAAGAAATGCCCTGAGAACAGAAGGAATGATTTTATAACAAAGCTGAGTGGTTAATTGTAAATTGATCTTAAAATACTGTAACTGACGATGGCTTGGGTGATTCGGAAGCCCTGCTCCTTTGCAGGCTAGCTGTGTGACCTTAAGCAGGTAGTTGCAATGCTCTGGGCTCCAGTTTTTGCCTCTGTTGAGTAGGGATAATGATGGGTGCCTTCACAGTGTGATTGTAAGGATCAAAATAAAAACCAAATCATAACAAAACAAACACACACAGGGCTTGGCTTATAGTATGCACTATATAAACAGATTCATTCATCACGCGGCGATGCAAAACTCAAGACCACTTATGTCCCTATTATGTAGTCAAGAGGGGCAGCGGGCTTTCAAGAAAGGAACCCACAGATGATCCCTAAATTGCCTTGGTGATCGATACTATGAAGGACAAGTCTAGGGGTCTTGCATTCTCCTTTTCTTGAACTTCTCCTCTTAGCTCATTCTTTTCTTCCCTTTCAAATGAGCAAAAACAAAACTGCGTACAAAAATCCCCAGTGATTTCAATGCCA
The DNA here is from genome assembly GCF_002007445.2 of Ailuropoda melanoleuca. Classification (NCBI taxonomy): domain Eukaryota; kingdom Metazoa; phylum Chordata; class Mammalia; order Carnivora; family Ursidae; genus Ailuropoda; species Ailuropoda melanoleuca. The sequence continues at coordinate 32,609,919 of NC_048227.1, forward strand.
AATGCTGCCTCTTTATTTAAAGCTACAAATACTTTGTTCTTTCTTTATTATTAAAACTACAACAACCAGAGTGAAACGTCAAAACAATTTCAGTTTTTCTTTGGCCATGTCTTTCTTGCTCGCTGAGGGAGAGTTTCAGGAGTCCCATCCACCCTTCCCGTGGACAGCTGCTTATCACCGAGACGCCTTGCTAAGAAGAGGAGAGATCTCGCTACACTGGAGGGAATGGATGGGGTTTCTAAAGTGATTAAACGTGTAATTAAATTGTATAACGGAGGAGTGGGTGAGGGCGGGAGAAGCTGCCTGGAAGAATTCAACCCTCCTGCTGGTGTGTCCCTAGTTCAGGTAGCCCCTGGGTGATTTTTTTTTTTTTTTAATTCCAAGTTCCCCAGTGTTGGAAAGAAAATCTGGATCAACAGTATCTGTGCCATCCTTCCATTTCCATTTCTAATCATACTCCCGGGACTCCTCTGCTACAGAATTAAGACAAGCAGCCCACGTAGGTTCCTTACAGGGACATGTCGGCCCCCGTCTCAGAGCTGTGCAACCACAGAGGACCAGACCCCCTTCTTTCCCACGCTCCAGCCCAACATGTGGAGCCAGCAGTCACTCTCAGGAGTCATAAGCCCCCTGGGCTCACAGATCACTGAAAAGCCAAACTTCTGTCTTTCAACTGGGAAAGAGGCATGAGACCAAGGCAGACAAATTCCCTGGTGAAGTATCTTCCTGGGAGTGATGGAGGAAATACACAAAAAAATCAACCAACAAACCACTAAATAGAGAGGAGTGTTTCAAGTGGGAACAATCAGGGAGACACAATTGGACCCTGGTCCTTAGTCAGTGGACCACCAGAGTCACTTGGGGGTATTTTTACTAAAAAAATTAGACACCAGGACTCCACCCCAGACCCACTGCCTTCAAATCTCTGAGGGTGGGATCGGGGCATGGACGCTGTGTAGAGCTGCCCTGGGTCATTCTGCCACCCTGGGGGAAAGAGTTCTGCGTTTTTCAAATTATAGGAGTGATCCCTTGGGCTGTAAAAACCATGTAGGGAGTTATCACACCAACATTCTTTAAGTGAAATAAACTATACCACGCTGGAAAAGAATAGAATGGAATAAAATGGTAAGAGTTAGTATTGTTTGATGAAACTTTTATGTGGATGAATTGGGTTCAGATGTAAAATCTTTTATGGATTGCAGTAAAATACTTAAAATTAAAATCACTATGCTAGTAATTTCCAGCGTGTGTTACCATTTGACCTTTTACTAGAACTGTGGCTATAGAGTCAAAGTCAAATGAAGAGAAGTCAGGAGTATAATGATAGAATTATCGGCAAGTCATTCAACCCTCATGTGCCTCAGTTTCCTTATTTATAAATATAAGTAATAATATGTAGTCTTCTTCCCAGTGAGGCTCTTGGAATGCTTTAGGGGGAAAATCTATAGGACTGTTTTTTATAACCTAATAAGTTCCATGAGTACATTTCCTATTGTGGGGATGAAATCAGTCCTCCTTCTATCCGGCAAAGTGTATGTCTGGAGCATACATGGAGACATACGTCAGGTCCTCACCCATCAGGTGCCAGGCGTCTGCTCAGCCCTCCAATCCTCACGATCAGCCCCTTTTGATAGGAGGTATGGTCCCTTTTAAAGAAAAGAGAACCGAGGCTCCAAACAAGTGAAAAACTATCTCCTACTACGGAATCTGATACGTCAGTTAAGTACCAGAACCAAGATTTGAACCTCACCTGGTCGTAGTGAAGAGTTCCTGCCACTGAATCCATACTAAGATGAAGATGGAGATGATGATGGTGGTGGTGTCAGGGGGCGATTATGATGATGATGGAGATGAGGAGGATAATGAAGATGGAGATGATGATGACGATAAGAAAACTTCTCTTGAGCACCAACTATGTCCCAGTCATTGTTCTAAGCACTGAGGATATAAAACTCAACAAAGAGCTTTGCTTACATCACCTCTTCTAACAAGAACCCAATACCGTTATTCCTTTTCTAAGGGAGGTGGAGTTACTTCCTCGAACTCGCACAACTGGGAAGTGCTAGTTAGCCAAATCTGTCAGACTCCTAAGCTCGATTTCCTAAAGCAGTTGGAAATGGGTTCAAATCTGACCTCAGTTAGGTAACATACAAAGCCTGGTTTCCTCAACTACGCCAGCTCACAGAGTAGCATCTCTTCAACAAGGAACTCTGAGATGGCTCTGAGGCCAGAACTGGAAAAAACAAACAAACAGCAAAGATAACACGAATCCACGTCATAGATTCAAGTGAAAGCAATTTGTTTCATTTCACTTCCCTGGCCTCAACAGGGAAGCAAGAGAGAGAGGCCAGAAGCCATCTTTCTGTGGCTGACAAACACCAGCCCCAGAAATACAAACCAGCCGAGTGGGCGGCAGGCTTGCACTGACAAGGTGTCATGTTTGCAAAATGTTCCATCCTGATTTTCCATTTGGAGTCACAGAAGGCAATGTAGAGGTGGTTTTTCTCAACTCCTTAAAAGTTAGCGACCATCAAATATTTATGGCCCTTAGTGCAAGGCACTAAGGTTGCTCAGGAGGTGATATTTCCAAAGGGAAATATGCTTGTCTTTTAAAAAATTAAAAGGTTCCAGCCTCTGGAGCAAGTGAAGACCCCAACCAACAGCATCGGGCAGTTAAAAATATAGGTTTTCTCATCTTGCTCACCATCGCCCCTGGTTCTCAGAGGACCCTGACTTGTCCCTTCAAACCCTTGTCCAGGTTTGACATTCTGTACATTTTGATTTTGACATTCTATATACCTTTATATTATATATATTTTTGAGGTCTGTCTCCAAGTAGACTATAAACTCTATGAGGACAGGAACCTCATCTGTTTTTCTCATCACTCTTGTCCCAAGCATTTCAAACAGTGGCCTGAGCACGCATATATTCAAAAGTTCTGTTGAACGAAAAATGAATTCCCAAGCCAATTCCTTTGTCCTTGATACTAAGACATGCTCCAACTTACCCAGCAACACAGGGCATGGAAAAACAAGGTCAAACCATTAAATGTTGCTCTGCACTGTTAAAAAAAAAAATCTCCACTGGGATAGTCCAACATTGTACTGAAGGACTTCTTGTTGGACGGTCATGAAACATAGGGTTTCACCTGTCTGTATGTGAATTCACCTGTCTGTGAATTAGCTGTGAATGGCTTATTATTATTTCCAAATACTAATAAAAAAGTTACAGCCAGAGCAGCTGGTATTCATTGAGTTCTTTCTGAGCATCGGACAATGTTAGTCACTTTATATATATTATTTAACTTCATCTCGACGGGAAGTATATTTTCAGGAAACTTGTTTTTATCACACCCATTTCACAGATAAGAAAGCACAAGGTTTCGAAGCTAGTATATGTTAGATGCAGACCTCAAATCCAGGTCTTTCTCCAAAGTTGAGGTACTTTCAAATATGCTATGATTGACCTTTTTGTTGGCTAAGATGAAGGATGATACTTGTAAGGGCTAAGGTGGGGCTATTCAGTCACAAAATATTTTCTGGCAAATCCCTGAAGTATTTTAGCTCAAGTGAGAGGCTACCAGAAAGGCAAGGGATCTTTGTTCCTGCCATTCCAAGATTCAGAATCCAAAGGAGTATTAATAGGGTTAATTATGATAATGGTGATTATAACATGATTGATAACAACAATAATATAATTAGAAGGGCTCATGATATGTAATCGCCACTAATGTTCTAGACATGCAACTTATGTTCTATAAATGTTCTAAATGTTCTACAAATGTAATTCCCTCAGTGCAACCCACAGCCCCGTAATGTGGTCACAATCTTTATCTTCACTGTATAGATGGGTGGCTTTGAAAGGTTAAGCAAATAATCTGAGGTCACTCCAATAGTGCATGATGAAACTCCTCTTGTACCAATCCAATTCTGAACTCAAAGCAGGAAGTTGAAAAAAAATTAGAGGAAGTTCTTGTGTACCCTTTATTCAGTTTCCCCCCAATGATAAGGTCTTGCATAACTATAGTACACTGTCGAAATTAGGAAATTGACATTGTAGGACCACGGCTTTATGCTGCTGCAAACACAATGAGAAGTTAGGGTAGGACAAGTCCAGCTTTTGGGGGTCCTTTACTATCGATGCCATGGCAAAGTGGCCACTGCCATCTACCCTACAGTGACAGTGGAACTGCCCACCCCTGTCACAAATAGAGTGACACAGGCAGAAGGGCAGATGGACAAGTAGAAAATTGACCAAGCAAATAAATATCAGCAAAAACTATTTTCATAAGGGAATGAACAGACAAATGCATCTTCAATTATAATTCAATAAGGATTCTTTACCTCCTGGGTATGGAGGAAAGCTTCAATCTGGAGCTGACTTTAACTTTCACACTCCATCTCCTCTCCCAGCTAGCTACTTTCTAAAGAAGGGGAAAAAGCTCTTGCTGCCGCCGCCACCACCACCACCACCACCACCAGGGTAATATCAGTGTCAAATTCATATTCAAGATGAATTTCAATGACTTGCACCATTGTGAATACTACTACAGTCGGCCAAATCCACAAAAAGAAAAGGATGGATTTTGTTCCCGTAGACAGCTTGCTTACAGATACTCTGCAGATACGACATGGGATGATATCACTATTGCCTATTCCATCTTAGCTATCCAAAGGGTTCTCTGCCTCCTTCTAAAATGGAAAATTGATAGATTTGATGTGAAGCAATTGTCTTTGTAAGACAGGAGGTCACTATCCATACAGACAGCACCAAGTAGCTTAGAGAGGTACAGCTCCACCGCCAATGTGGCTGAGTAAAGCATAAGTACTAAGAATGTCACTGGGGGTCTGCCACTAGATTTAGAAAATTGGGAGCATTAAGTCACACAGCTAGAAAGGGAATCATATACCCTTTTGCAGAGAGCAAAGTAAGCATTCTACATAGAAACCTGTGGGAGGAGTAGATACCATTGTCTTGCACATGAATGGATTCAGAATCATTTCCTTTTGTACCACATTATGGAAACTGAGTTTTCTACCCATCAGAAAAGTTTACGTTCCAGTGCCACTAATCAACATTTCTACTTCTGTAGTCTTCCTCAAAGCTGGATGCCTCAGCATAGCTGATATTATTATTCAGCCATGACCTTGAGGAGACGTGGTGCAGTTAAGACATAGAACGTCCCTACCACCCGGACATAGTTTATAACAAATTTACAGAATCAAACACTTGAATGTATTCTTAATTACCCAATTTCCTCACATGAATATCATTGGCCTCTCATAAGATTATAAACTCCTTCAGGGCAGGTACTTGTCGGATTCCTCTTTAACACTTTCCTCTTTGTCTTCCATATTTTGTAATCAGGTGTTTGACATGATAAATATCTGTTGGCTTGCATTCACCTCACTTGTAGAAAGATGTCTAATCTGGTTACAGCAACAGGCCAAGATGATAAAATATGACCTTGTCTTTCATGGTATATTGCATAAGATTTAGCCTCTAATAGTTTGCCAACTGGAAAAAAAGGCTGTCATAAAATGAATTATACTTGGACTTGGAAGAAATGAAATTAGGAAAGACTGCCAGAAAGCAAGGGCAATGAACTATTCAAATAGGCAAGAGTGTCATAGTCATGCAATTGTCTCAGCAGCTAGGTATTGGGGATCTTCTAGGTGGCAAGTCCTGCGCTAGGTTCAGAGGCTACAGTGTTGATGAGGAGAGACACGGTTCAGGACCCTCGTGGCTACCGGCTCGCGGGGCACTTAGGATGTCCAGAAATTTGCAGTGCAATGGGATATGTGCCATGAGAAGATAAATACACGGTGCTGAAGGGTTTCCCCTATCCCCGATGGTTTATCAAGGAGGGCTTTCCGGAAGAACAGATGTTTAAACCAAGAGTTGAAGGTGAGCAGGAAATAAGCAGGTGGTATTTTATCATCAAACAGGTTGGCAAAACAATATGTGGGAAGGCCATTTGCATTGTTGCAGTAGGAGGAAATACCTCACACCCAGAGTGGTAGAATCAGTGAAAAAGGAGTAAAAGAAAGTGCTGTGGCTATTTTCAGAGCCGCAGGACCCACAAAATATAGGACTGAGACACAGACCTGGAGGCTAATGGACCATAAAAGCCTAGGGGGCAGAGACCCAGGTCTGTTTTACTGAGAACCATATTCCCAGCACTGTCAGAATGGCATGCACGGAGTGAATGCTTATAAAATGTTTTGGTTAAATCACAGAGTAAACGCAATGATGATACAAACCAGGCTGAAGCTATTCAAGGGAAGGAAAAGGAACGGGAATAATAGAAAAGGAACTGATCATTTGAAATAGACTCTTGGCATTACTTTTTCATTTTAAGCAACTCAAATGGTTGAAATAGAAGAAATAAACAGAGGAAACAGGTGGTCACTTTAAGTAAATAAGTAGGACAGAGGCTCATCCTTCTTCTCATCACCATGCTCCCAATAGCTTAGCTGATGGAAAGGTTCCTGGGAGTACTTACATAGTAGCCGTTTGAGCCTCACATACCGTATTGGAATGTAGGTGGATACCATTCATATCCATTCAAAAGAAGACAAAGGTGAAGTGCAGATAACCCAATGCCATGCCCAAGTTCACACAGCTCCTTAACATTCTAGCTGGTATTTTAACTCTAGGTATATTTTCATTGTACCAAGCTGCTCCCTAAGTTTTCCATTTATATAATCTGACAGGTCTAGCTGTATCAATAGGCTTGATGGCATGATGCACTTGTGGGTGTCCTCCATCCTGATCTCATAAACTTTTACATGAAGAATAAAAAAACTGAATGTGGACATTGGGGTGATTGAAACTATCATTAGAACAAAGAACTTTATTGGCTTGACAAATTCAATACAACTCAACTTAGCATAAGCACGGCCGTATTGAGGTTATTACTGTGCTTTTAAGGAAGTTCAAAGGGAATGAAACCGGTGACGTCCAGTCACTGGCCCTGTCCCAACACAAGGGTCTCTGAGCCCATGGTCCTCAGGCAAAGTACCACTTGAGACCAGAGCACTTTGAATTCCTCACATATGTGTGGTCAGTGCATAAATATTAGTTTTCTGTAGCTAAGGATGTGTGATATATGAGGGATGTCTTCTTAAAGATTTTATTTATTTTTGTGAGACAGACAGAAAGAGAGAGAGAATGAGCATGAGCAGAGGGAGAAGCACACACTCCGCTGAGCAGGGAGCCCGATGCAGGACTCGATTCCGGGACCCTGGGATCATGACCTGAACTGAAGGCAGATACTTAACCAACTGAGCCACCCAGGCGCCCATAGGAATGTCTTCTTGATTGAATGCCGAGCTGCGTGGGTCACATAGTTTGGAGTAGAACAGGGCCAGACTGACTTAGAAAAAGAGGTTTTGGAAAACATGGAAAAAGTTTGCCTTATTTGCATATAGGAGACAATTTTGCCTAGTGGTAAGACATTTTATTCAGATATGAACAGTGTGGCAATCTGGCCAAAAAATTGTGTGATCACTCTGTGCACAGCATATGACATTCAAGTTAATTTATCCAAATGACTCCAAGATAGCCACAGCTCAGAAAACTGAGGCTGATGAAAGTCAAGTGATTTTAATTCAAAACGTCTTCAAGGAATAGCCTGACAATATTTTCAAATGTGACTGCGTAGTATGTGTTTTTGCAGGGCACCTGCTCATTAGCGACATTCATCCTCTTCACTAACCAGTTCTCCTTATTTGATTTTTGACATGCTTATCATCTTGAGACAGAATGGAATACTCTTGGAATCTACACCAAACAGACAAAAGGTGGTCCTCACATTCAAGCCTTACTGATTTACATATCTGACTTAAGGTTACTGAACACCTACTGTTATGAATTGAATTGTGTCTCCCCCAAACTTAAATGTTGAAGTCCCAGCTCCCAGTATCTCAGAATGTGACCTTATTTGGGAAGACAGTGTTGCAAATGTAATTAGTTATGTTAAAATGAGTTCACATTGGAGTAGGGTGGGCCGCCTAATCCAATACGGCTTCTTATAAGAAGGGGAAATGTGGACACAGACATGCACAGGAGGAGAACACCGAGTGAAGATGAAAGTAGAGATGGAGATGATGGATCTACAGCCAAGAGATGCCAAAGATGGCCAACAGGCCACCCGAAGCAGGAGAGAAGCCTGGAAGCAGATTCTTCCTCACAGCCCTCAGAAAGACCAACCCTGCTACGACCTTGATCTTCCGGCTTCCAGAACTCTTGAAACAATAATTTTTTGTTATTGAAGCCATCCAGTTTGTAGTACTTTGTTAGAGCAACTGCAGGAAAATGATACACCTACTATGTGCTAGTCACGGGAGACATGGTGTTAAGTGAAGTCACTCCCTACTGCATGACCCTGCGGTCCAGTGAAAGAAATATAACAATCCAGCCAACCAGAACGATGCAATATCCTGTCCTCTCATTCCGTTCTTTACACTTTAAAGGAAGATGCTGATCCATGTAACAATTTTCATGCGCTCTCATTCGATCTCTCTGAAGCACATCTTGTAATCCCAGTAGGATAAGTTTAAGAGCTTGAGAGATCTGTCCTGGCACTGTGGTTTCACCCTGCACTGTCCTAATGTGGTAGCCATTAGCGTGTGTGGTGAGTGAGCAACTGCAACGTGGCTGATCCAAAGTGAGGCAGACTGTAAGTGTGGAATGCACATGCGGTTTCAGAGACATGGTATAAGGAAAATAATGTAAAACATCTCTCTAATAGTTTTATTCTGATGGCATGTTGAAATGATAAGTGTGGACATACTGTGTCAAATAAAACATTCTTGGCTATATGTTGAGACATACTGGATTGGATAAAATACTGAAATTAAATTCACCTGTTGCTTAATGTGGCTACCAGAAAATTAACAAAACAGAAAACCTACACATGTGATTCCTGTTTGTGGCCCTCACTCTATTTCTGTTGGCTCGTACTGGTAATGCCCATCGATTCGGGGGCCATAGAACTGCAGTGGGTCCGTATCTACCACAGACCAGCCGATGGGCAGAGGGGGGTTGAACTCAGACCATTCCAGTCTGAAGCTCCGGCCCCTTCGTAAAACCAAGCCACCATCTTGGCACCAAAGGAGAACATCTTTAGAAATGTCCTTATGGAGATGAACCCAGAAAAAAGAAGCTTGATCCCAAAACCACTCCTCATCCAATGTTTGTGATCTTAAAATTCTTCACTTTACCTGACCCTTTCTGCACAATTTCTGCATCAACCCCAAGACAGCCTTCACAGAAGGCTGCTTCTGAAAAGAACATAACTTTCACTTTACCAAATCCGACAAAGCTCCCAAGGCTCTGAGAATCTGTCTAAAGTACCTATTTGGGGACAGGAGAGGTAAAAGGCTTTTAAAAGCTTGTTTTAACTCTGTGTGAAATCAACTGACTAATATTTATACTGGGCAGCTTTCTGCAAAGATGAAATAAACTCTCTACAAATAGCCTACAGAGCTCAGACATTCACTGCGTGTGAGGTCAGGGAAGAGCCCTTGAACACGCTCCAGTATGCAGGATGCTTAAGGCATCAGCAGACATTCTGAGTTAGATCTTATTCGGCAAGGTTATCCATTGGATTTGATCAGAAAGAAACTAGTTCTTTTTTAAATCTCACAGACACGTGGTAGGATGTCTTGCTTTCATTCACTCATTCACTCACTCAAGATGTACTTCTTGACTATGTTGTTAGATGCACTAGGGAGGCTCAAAATCAGCATTTGTATTTCTATTACTATAAAATAAATTCAGACCTGAGAAAACAGTCTCTGCTAAAATGGAGATTAAAATATGGATAAACAGAGATCTAGGAAAATCAATGATGAAAGCAAGTGTCATGGATTTTGTGAAAGTACAAGTTATTATGGGAACCAGAGAGGAGGCATCCGAAGAGTCCCACTCCAGAGATGGAAGGTATATCAAATGCTTCTTGAAGGGTGCAATAGTCAAGATGAGTCTTCAAGGAGAAGTTGGGGGGAGTTAGGCGACAATCCAAAGAACAGGAAAAGCATAGATAGCAGCTTCAGAGCATAAAAGAACACAGAGAACAGAATTATATGGCTAATGTATTGTGTGGTGGGGATTTGGCGGAATTGGGTCTAGAAATAAGGTGAGAGGCATGCAAAGAAAAACAGGGAGTGTCATATAAAGTAGTTTGGATTTGGTCCAGGAATGGGAGGCCATCAAAGAGTTCCAGTAATGGGAACGGCCTGGTCAGATCTGTGTTATATTAAGACTACTTTGGCCACAAAATGAATAGTACACTGGAGAGAGAAACTGGTGGCAGCGAGAAGGGAAGAGCAAAGATGATGGAAGTCATCCATGAGAGGGCGGAGGCGGGGCTGAGATGGAGACCAGACGGATCAGAGGCCTCTTCTCTAGGCTGTTTCTCTGCATCAGTAATGCAAAGGGCTCTAATCTTTTGCAATCTTTCCTGTGTCCAGTGCAAAATAACTGATTTAAATGTTTTTGTTTCAATAGGATGCTGATGAACATTCTCTACCCTAAAAGATATTCAGAGTACTTACACTAAGTAAGAAGACTGTCTTCATGCCCTGTAGTCTTTTAACGCTGAAGTGGTCAAATTAAAAAAAAATTCTCTGTGAAGGATTAAATTGTTGAAATATAAACGCATTCAAGAAAACCAAACCCTGCTATGAATTTTAAGTGTGGTAGGCTCTTGAATACATGCCATGGGTGGCAGAGATAAAGTTGATGATGGTGGCCATTTGTAAAGCCTACTACATACCTTGAATGACTTATACCTATCACCTCATTAACTCTCCAAAAGGATTCTGAGTTAGATATTACTATCCCCATTTAACAGATGAGAAAACTGAGGCTCAAGTCAAGGAGGGACTTACTGCCACACTGCTAATAAGAGCTAGAACTAGAATATGAATCCAGCCTGGTGTATTCCCACTACACCATGTTCTATAGCATTTCTCTGGGACGTTCGTCTTATTGGTCTTCCCTCTACAGGAGTCCTTATTAATAATTTACACACCTACAAATAAATTTAAATAGGCGGTTTCAGTGAGATTTTGATGGTTTTTCAAGAAATGGTCTAGGCTCTTTGAGAGGATGGGGGAAAAAAGAAGATAGCAAAGTTCTTGACGTTAAGGATCTTAAAGACGGAGAAGAGGAAGCTTTTGCTGAGGTTTAGAAAGCAAGCCATCTGTGGAATAGGGGGCATGCTGTCCAAATTCTGGCCCTCCCTTTCACCAGGTACATGACCTTAAGTAAGTAGCATAACCTCTCCATGCTTTGGGTTCTATTATAATGGGGATACTAATAGCATACTCTTATTAGGTTATCTATGGAACAAATTAGTCAATGCATATACATTTCCTTTCACCACACTTAACAGAAGTGTTCAATATATATTTGTTAAAGTAGTTATGGTATCTGTGCTAATATTGTCATTGTTATGAATTAAAAGGGAAATAACTTGGGTGGTGGTGTACAATGTGTGAAGGAAATTTTTCCAGAAAAAAATAATCCATCAAAACCCAGCCTGGGAGGAAAGCAGGTTGGGGGAGCAGAGAATAGGTTTGACTCATCACACCCACAATTGCACAGGGCTTGGAAAATAACATATAAGCCCCCAGTGGCAGGAAGGGCAGAAAAGATTTCTCCCCAAACTGTGCCTTCTGAATCTTGGACTGAGCTTTGATTCTGGTTCACCTAAGAGTATTTAGTAGGATGGTCGTCTGTGCTCAAAACCAGAACTGGAATTGAAAACCACCCCAAAACATCAGAAAGAATGGCTATGCAGGTGATCTCTTCTCACCTTTGTCTGGTACAGCCCCCTCTACCCCTTACCGACATTGCTAACTCAGAGCATACTGTTTAAGCCTCCAATAATCACTCTCAGAGAAGAAATCATTCATGAGCCAGTATGAATATCTCAAATGAAAAAGGCATCATTGCTTATGAGCGTGGTTCTCCAAATACCCAAGGGATTGTTTTGATTCTACTGGAGACGAAGGTAAAATTATAAGAAGCCAAGCTAAATGCAAGAATCTAGTGAATGGATAATGATGATTGCATCAATTTCCTACTGTTGCTGTAATGAACTACCAGAAACTTGGTGACTTGAAACAACACAATTGTATTCCACTATAGTTCTGGAGGTTAGAGGTCTGAAATCAGTTTCAAAACATAATGTGAGATAAAGTTAAGGTGTCAGCAGGGCTGGTTCTTTCTAAAGGCTCTGGGGGTGGGTGGGTAGGAGAATCTGTTTTTTGTTTTGGTCTTTTCAGCTTCTAGTGGCCATCTGAATCCTTTGCCTTGTGGCCCCTTTATCCACCTTCAAAATGCAACACTCCAATCTCTGCTTCTCTCATCACAACCCCATCTCCCCCAACAATGGTTCTGACACGTCTGTCTCCCTCCAATTATAAGGACTTTTGTGATTACATTGGGCCTATTGGGATAATGACAGATAGTCCCTCCATGTCAGTATCTATCACCTAAAACATGTACAGAGTCCCTTTTGCCATACAAAGTAACACTCAGAACTCACACATTCCAAGGATTAGGATGTAGGTATGTTTGTGGGACATTATGGGGTTTACCACAATGATGATATTCCAGGGAAACACTATCCAATTAAACTTTCTAGATATGGAAATATTCCATATCTGTGCTGTCTAATACAGTAACCACCAGCCACAAGTGGTATTGAGCACTTGAAAAGTGGATAGTGTGATTTGGAAACCAAATTTTAATATTATTTAAGTTTTGATCCACATAAATAGCTACATGTGACTAGCGACTGTCATGTGGAACAGGTAGTTCTGGGGTAGGCATCCGTGAGTTCCCATTGTGTCCCCAATAGCATCTATAGTTCTAGGAAAATAAGATTAAAGGATGAGCATAGAGAAATGCATGATCTCGTAAACATACTCATTTAAATACAGTCACATCATTACATTTACTGGGGAGCCAGCCCAATGGTCCCCAGCTTGTTTTTCAGCACCAAGGACAGAAACACAAAGTTAGGTTTTGTTTTTTTGGTTTTTTGGGCGGGGGGGGGCAGGGGTGGTTAGACTTCTCTGTTAATGTACATTCTTTTACTTGAATTTTTCCGGATAACTTTTACAGTATTCCGATTGGTGAAAGAATCCCAAAGAACTGCATTTTATGCCTATTTAGATTGTGTTGGAAATCACGGCCAAATGCAGAATACAAACAAAATCATGCTAAGTAGTCAGTTTATTGTAGAGCCTTTATTCACCTTTTGGCACGGTAAGTTTAAAGCTGAAAATTGAGCTGGTTCCATGGTATACAAGCATGAAACACGGGGTTCCAATGCCAGCAAAGTGAAATAAGTATACTGGGTAGAGTTTCCTTAGCTTAGGGATTAGTAACAAAGACTATCTTCAACAATATTTAGTATGATAAAGAAGAGACACACGAGAGTGATGGAATGGAAATTAACTAGATATGGAAGACTGGATAAAAAATTACTGAATTTGAGTTACTGAAATTCAAATTATTCCTGAAATTTTTGTTAAATAAGAAACAATAAAATCCAATGTCTTATAAGAATGTGAGTGGAAATAAAACTATGGTTATAAGACCTGTTAGGATGTGTCACTTTGGGGAAAAAAAAAAGCACAGGGTCTTAGCAGACCACAGACCCAAATATAGTAATAAGGAAATTACCTATTAAGAGTAACAAATCCAACAGAGGCATGTTAATACTGCATAAAGCAGAAAAGTTGAGAGAGAGGAAATGAGAGAGAGCATTCAAAACCTTGCCTTGTCCTCAGCCCAAATATCAGGAAGGAAGGCCAATATGGCTAATCAATTTATTTCCGAGCCAAATGGGGTGCAGGGAATAAGAGAAGTGTGGATGACGTCTTGTCTTCTTCAGAGTAGCCCATTGATGGATCTCTAGACCAATGACAGCAGAATAATTCAACTACCTTGATGAATCCTTAAACCCTCAAATACACTTTATCTTTACCATTAAAGCAATTCAGCGGTATATTTTTAGACTTTCCCAAGTATGGAAAAGATATGTGCAGTATTCATTTTTAGGACAGCATATCAAGAAAGGATACTGAAATGGTCTAAGTTTCCATGGCTTCTTAGGACAGGCATCTTCACTATGGGAAACATGAGAAAGCCCATTTCACCAAAGCTAGAAGATCATGAACAGCTCGAGGTTTACTGAAGGCTACCCAAAACCCCACCTTCCACAAGACTTGAACTTGGACTTACGAGTTAGTATGCACCATAGTTTTCAAACTCCTGTTTTGCTCATGCTTCCTTCTTTAAAGTAGAATTTTCTACCTCAAGTTAATGTAGAAGTGGAAAAAGCCATAGTTTAATTTATTTTAATTCTTCCCAGTTGACAGATAAACATGGAGTATGGGTATGCTATCCATTCCGTTCCTGTCAGACTCAACCCCTCCAGTTATGAAGGCAGCCTTGCTGGTTAAAAGAATTTGAACGGCACACAGTGAAAGCAGAATCACAGACCAATCCGCTCCAGGGAGTGGCTACGAGTTCTAATAGACAGTCTGAAAGCCTAATCTCACCAGGGAGAGAGCCTGGCAGCACACTGCAGCCTCCCTAGCCTGCTGGAGTTGGCGGCTCCAAGACCAGAAACAGCATCGCTATTATTATGATTGTCTGAGCTCTTGGAGAGACAAAGTGTCATTCTTTTCTCAGTAATGAGAAAAGCATCTGCCTTGAAGAAGGAGAAAAAGTCAAATCAGACATTTCTGCCAATGTATTCTGGCTCCGACAACTGCCGGAAGTTCTGCAGCCTCCTGTATTCAGAAGCTGGCCCCTTGGCCAAATGGCAGTTGTGTTCAGTAAACAAAATTAGGACACAGATGTGAAAGAAGAGAGAAAACAGAGAAACACTGGGAGCCACAAGCACACCTTCTGGTCTATTCAAAGGAGCACTTTGGAGAGAGATGCATGTGGAATAAGATGCTCAGATTTCATTCTTCAAGCTCTCTGACCCCGGATGATTCATTTCACCTTTAAATTGCTGTATATGCATCATTAAAAGGTGGAAATAAAGTCTTATTTTGGTGCGCTAAAATGTGGATTAAAGATAATGTGCATCATTTTCTCTATAAGGCTGTTTTTTCATCTCTAAAACTTGAATGGTGAGAGGAGCTACTACAAAGGATTATTTTGAAGATTAAATGGGATTAGGTACAAAAAGTCTTAGCATTAGGACCTGGCACACATTACTAGATTAATCAATGTTAGCTATTATAAGAGCAATTATTAAATAATTGTCCAAAGATAACCCCAGGCAGTTCCTGGCATTTAGTAGATGCTTGACCAAAGGTAGCTTCTAAATTACTCAAACATTAATACTGCTGAATAAAAAAAGATTTCATTAGAGGCGCCCTAATATTACCTCATAGGGCAGTCTTAGAAGAGACAGAAGGACATAAAGGAACACAGAGACAGACAGAGGTAGATCAACAGAGAGATCTGGACAGAGGAAAAAAAGCAGACACAAAGACAGATACACGTGGAGAGAGAAGGAGACACTGGGATTTCCAGCAAGGTTTTAGATAGACAGACATGGATACAGTTACATGCATGTGTGTTTAGCTAGATAGTTATATTTATCTATCTGCCTACATATCTACCTACCTACCTACCTACCTGGTCATTCTATCAGCTCTCATCCATCTACATATCTACCTATCATTCTATCATCTATCTACCTACCTACTTATCATTCTATCATCTATCTATATACCTACCTATCATTCTATCTATCTATCTATCTATCTATCTATCTATCTATCATCTATATCAAATGAAGGAGAGAAGGGAAGAGGAGAAAAAAGCAGAGTGAGGAAAGGAACTGCCCAGCCAGCCCTTCTTCCAACCCAGCACTCCAGCAGCCTAAGTGCCTGTGCGGAGTCGGAGCCCCTTCCGCCTGCGGGTGTTAGCGTGCGCTGCAGATGAAGATGTGGGGACCGGCTCATCAATCACAATCACGCGGGGACACGGAAGCAGGGCAGGGGGTTAGCACTGCAGCCTGCTCGGGCCTCTTTCCTCTTACAGCGTTGCTTTAATTAAGCATCACCTCCAGCGCTTACTTCCGGCCGAAGTGCCCCTCCATTCCCAAGGCTGGCCTCCCGTAATCTAGGCTCCAGAGTTAATTAGAAAAGAAGCTCTGAAAAAAAAAAAAAAAAGAAAGAAAAATCCATTCCAAAGGGTGGGAATCCCCAAACAGAAATGATCGGATGCTGGTAATAAAGATTTGCTTTTCCCTGGAATCAAGATGGATTGTTAAATGGCCTTCATTAAGTACAGCTTCTTTGTGGCCGGACCTCTCCAATAAAGCTCTTCAGGATCTCACTGAAGAGGCTGTTAGCTTCTCCGAGTGGTGATCGAGGGGGCACTTTTAAAGTCTGCGTCCAGATCTCTCAGAAGAAGGTTCGTGTCTGCCTGGAGATGTCTGAGGGCATGTGAGTGTCTGTGTGCCTGGTGTTTGGACTGTTTGTCTTTGGGTTTGGGAAGAGGGTCCAGGGGAGATGGCAGGTGAGAATCCTGCAGTACCAAAAGAAATTCTCATCTCCAAGAATGCTTGTATGGTGACCACAGAATATAATAAAAAAATATTATTATAATAAAAAATGAAACAAAAACAAAACAAAAAACAAAAAGAAAGCTAATCCATCCATTCATTTACTCAACCAATATTTATTGATTTCCTATTTCGTGCCAGGCAAAGATCTCTGTGCTGGGCACAGAGCAATATGAATTCCCCAATTGCCTGAGGAATGTCCTTGAGTATAGGAGACAGGAAACTGACCCATGAACACACGGATAGATAATACAGTGACCTAGAAATGTGGTGAGGACAAGGGTGTGGAGCTAGAGAGTGGAGAGGCCTGCTCTCTGAGATGAAGGAGCCAGGAAAGGAGTAAGCCATGTGGACCTCTTGGGGAAAATACAGCACAGGTAACTGCAAGTCCAGTGCCTCCAACTGGGGAGTATGTTTGGAATGATTAGGAACCGCAGCAGGGAGGTGGGACGAAGTGGAAGGGGAAGGCAAAGGCCTGGATGCTGGAACCTAGACTCTTGCCTGGTTTGTCTCTTAGGAACAGGCGTGGGTGTCTGAGTCCCCGAGGCCTCAGCTGAATGGTTGATTGCTCAGCCTCTGCCCCACAGGGGCAGGGAATACCACCCAGAACGTGGTGGAGGCCTCATATGTTCGTAGCAGGCCTGGCTGCCATGCAATGAGCTCACCTGATGTGAACTGGACACCGTGTGTGCCAGGCACTTTACTTGTCTCCCGCTCTCCCGCCCAAATCCTCAAAGAATTCTATAGGGAAGATGCAGCTATTCTGCTCATTGTATGTATGTAGGCATGAAAGTCAGAGAACTTTAGTGACTGGCCCAACGTAAGAGCAACTGGACAAATGTAACCCCCATACAAAAAAGAGACATACGTAAGGACACATAAACAGTACAGTGATGTTGCAGACACATAAAGTGATACTGTAGAGAGTTGGCAAATTCTTCTGTAAAGAGCCAGACAGAAAACACTTTCAGCTTGCCCATATGTATATTACCTCTGCAACAGGTACTCAAGTCTGCCGTTGTAGCCAGAAAGCACCATGGGCAATACGTAAATGAATGGGCATAGGTGTGTGCCAATAAAACTTTATTTACAAAAGTAAATGGCAGGCCAGATTTGGTTCACAGGCTGTAGTTTGCTGATGTTTGCTACTAAATGACCATAAATTGTGAACCAAACTGATCTGGGGAGCCACAGATGATACTCAAGGGACTTCATATTCACATCATAAGCAAGTAGACATCAGTTAGACACATGCAAACATAGAGCAGTCTTCTATTTATTTTCAACCTCTCCTTAAAATCCCTTTCCTGGGGGAGTGGGAACACCCCATCTGGGGGTTGAAAGCTGCCTCACCCAAGACAAAGGGCACATCCTCAGTTCATTCACCTCAATCCCTGTCATGTTTTAAGACCAAAAAAAGCACACGTGGGAGGTTGAAACATCCAGTTGGATTTGAGGAAAACCTATTAAGTATGTTAATCCATTTGTAATTCAACAAGAAGAAAATAACAGTACAAGGCCAAGTGCAGAAGACGGGAAAAAGTCTTCCAGAAATGTGCAAGCAACAGTGCATAGCAGGGCAGACCATTAAAGAGTAACCACGTGGTCTGCCTTGGAAAACGGTAAAGGAAACAGTACAAGTGCGTGCATTTTTGTGTGCATGTGCGTGTATATAGAAGTCATCAGTATATAGCTAATTAGTCATTAGCATATATAGCTAATTAGTCATTACAGCAGTAAAACAGATCATAGCAAATATCCCATGTAACAGCAAACACACATTAACTAACCTGCCTACTTTGGGGGAGAACACGTTCTTACATGGGTAAATCAGACTTCTCTATATATCTAGGGTGAATCCTCTGATATTATTTTAAAAAATGATGATTTAGTGCTAGGGAACTTAAACCTGCATACAAATTTTGATACGCAAGACATATAAAAAGTCACCTCAATTGTGGAAATCCAGACAGTACCTCACTCCCCAAGAGTTTTGAGCAAGTCGGAATGTATCAGTTGGGACTGATGTCTTCTTTGTTGTCCTGATACTAACATCATCCTTACTTATCTAACAGTCCAAAGGTGGCCATCAAACCAAAGAAAGCAAAGGCCAGACAGTCTTAATGCTGGATCTATATGAAGGACACCTGGACTTGTTAAAAAACAAAAACCAAAAAATACAACAACTGATACCACATTGCTGGTGGGAATGCAAAACAGGACAGCCGACTTTGGACAACAGGATAGCAGTGTCTTAGAACATTAAACTTAAACTTGCCCTATCATCCAGCTGTTCCACTTCTAAGGATTTACCAAAGAAAAATGAAAACATGTAACCACACAGAGACATGGGATCAAATTTCATAGCATTCATACTCACCAAAAACTGAAAACAAATGTTTGTTAAGTGATGAATGGACAAATGGATTGTGGTATATTCCCATCAGGGAATACTATTCAGCACTAAGAAAGGAACGAGATGTTGTTAATACTCACAACATCATGGATAAATCTCGAAAACAGTACGCTAAGACAGTCAAACACAAAAAGCTTTGTACAGTAAGATTCCATTTACATGAAGTGCAAAATAATAGAGAGAGAAAGCAGATCAGTAGTTGCCAGAGGTTGGGAATGGGGGACACAACAGACTGAAAATGGGTTTAAGGTAACTTTTTAGGATGAAGAAACCATTCTATATCTTGGTTATAATGGCAGTTTTAAGATTGTATACAATATCAAGATTCATCAAACTGTAGGCTTGAATGGATCCTATTATACATAAATACTAACTTAATAAAAGTTGTGCAGCCTCCATTATAGACCAGTTAAAGTAGAATCTTCCAGGATGGAAAGTAATTATTTTATCAGTCTCCAGGCCATTTTTCTCAGCCCTCGCTATACAACCATCTGGCACCAGTAACCTGTTTTCTTGGGTAGTTGGACTTACACCCAACTCCAGAAAAGTCATCTTTAAAATGTCAGCATTTCCCAAAGTACAGGACATTGAATATATACTCTAATATCAGCCATCCCAGCAAGACCGATGTCCATCCACATCACTAACCCAGGAGATACATAAGTAAATGACCAAGTTGGCATCATAGGCAGGACCTGGATATAAATGATACAGACAAAATGTCTGCCATCTATTGAACGCTTATTAGGTAAAAGTCACTGTGTTAAAAACTTTTCTAATATAACATACTTTTATTTTCACAAGAACTCTATGGGATGCAGGTCACTGTCCTCCTTTTACAGATGAGGGAAATAAAGGTCACAGAGAAATACCTTGTCCAAGTTTATGTGTTTAGCAGGACTGAGCCGGGATATGAAGTTAGGTCTGCCGTATATTAAACTCAACACTCTTAGTCAATAACCTGAGTGTTGCTCTGTTTGACTTCAAGTCTCTCGCTAAGCCCAGCAGGGACCCAGAATAGTTGACGAATCTATGCCCACAGACACACAGTACATGATTAGTAAGTGCTGTGCATTTCTTCTGGAATTATAACACAGCCTTACAGTTGGGGGGACTCCGTTCCACCAAGCCACAGAGGGTGAATAAAAGGGTAGCACTCTTTAGTGTGGGCGTGGCTTCCTTCTCCTCCCACCATGTTCCAGGCTGAGCAGCCCAGGTTCATGACCTAGGAAAGCCAATGTATAGAGATAAACACATCAGAAGATCTCATATCCAGGGAAGGCCTTTTCCAACCCAGGGTAAAATCTATTAAGAGACAATTGTAGGCAAAAGCTGCCCCCCTCTCAAATTTTGTTTCTGTAACAGCCAAGCCCTTCTCCTGTACACAGTGTTCAGGATTTAGGGACAGAACATCCCAAGCATGTGGGAGGACTCATTTGCATAGAGGTGGGTAGGCAGGGGCTTACTAGCACATCCAAGAACACAATCAAATACACCCAGGAAGGAAAATTCCTTCATCGCTATGGGCTCTAAGCTCAAGCAGGGTGCCTCTCCCTGACAGGGGTAGCCTGTGCCAGCATGCTCTCCCCTTGGGTCCTCTAGTGAAGCAGGTCCAGAATTTGTGTCTCGGGGGCTCAGCCCTGTGTTTAATGACTGCTTCCCAAAACAAACCCCAGGCAGTGAGAGGGAAGAGACAAGCAATGCTAGGAACTGACTCTTGGATAAAAAAGAACCAGAGGGAAGTTGAGGGAGGGGCTGAAGAGGTGCAGGAGAAGGTCAGGTTCTGCTGGTCCCGAAGTCAACATCACTGTGAGCTGTGTGGAGCCCCATACTTCTCACCTGTAAGGTGGGACTGTAACCCTACCTAATGTACCTGGAAAGGTTACTGTAAAGATGGAACAGATGACAGTGATCGTAGCTGACATCTTGGGAGGTCTCAGACTGTGCCAGCAAAGTGTCATGTGTTGTGTGTGTATGAGATCATGCAATTCTCTCTGCTACATTATGGGGTAGATGCCGCAACATATTATCGCTATTACCATAAAGCAGGAGGGTTTGGTGCTGCTGTCACCATTACTAGTCCTTGTTATGTGAACACACTAAGCCAGCAGACTTACAAGTACTATGTCATGTAATATTCAAAGCAGTCTTATAAGGTTAGCACAAGGAGTACCAAATGGGTTTTACCAAATAGGAGATATTCACTGTTGTGGCTGAGTTCAGGGTTTCATTCGGGGATTTAATAGCCCATAGTCATTTGAGGGGGTAAGTTAACTTCCAAAAGAGCCCAGCAGCAAGCAGAATCCCACTAAGGTATAATAGATTCTTGCTGACTCATCAAAAGAGAGTAATTTACACGAAAGAGGCATCTCACTACGTCACCGAAGAAAAGCCATTTATATCTTAAATATAGATATAGATAGGTAATTCAGCAGCAATTTATAGCGAATACCGCTAGAGATATGTGCATAAATTCTTCAGAAATATCTACCAGATATCTGCAAGTCTGCATGTTATGTAGTCATAGATACTATGACTTCTATTATCCACAAAACTGTAAGCACCCTGAAGATGGAGGCTATGTCTGCCAGTTTATTATTTTATCCTCAGCATTTCTGAGGCCCTACTGTGTGCCATTTATATTATTATTACATTTCGAATCCAAACAGCCTTGCAGAGTATGTGGCACTATCCCCATTTTATAGATGGGCAAAACTGAGGATCAGAAACTGAATGAAACATGCCCAGATGTCACAAAGAATTCAAGCCCAGGACCTTCCGTCTCAAGAGCCAGGGTTCTTTGCCAGCATCCCACTGTTAATCACACAAAGCTAGCAAAGGAGTTATAGTCCCGGGAGCTGCAGAGAAAAGAGGGGCCCCCGGAGTCCCCTCCCGCCCCTCCCAGGACCCGCCACCTCCCCGTGGAGAGATGGAGCCCTAGGAGGAGAGCTTTATCCAAGAGGCTCTTTCAATTCCCAGCGGCTTTCTGCTTCCTCACTAAGTGCCAAGACCCAGCAGATCATTAATTACGACTTCCCACAAATGGTTTCCCACATCCCCTCGCAGGCACGCCTGTGCCCTCGGAGGGAAAAGTATTTCTCAGCAGCAGAAAGTGGCCTCCTCTTCTGGCCCTACACACAGCTTCAGTGCCCTGAAACTGCTCACGGGGCACCAAGGCCTTCAGGCAAGAGAGGATCTGCAACTGAAAAAGTCTGGGCTTGAAACAGAGGAGGGTGAGGAAAACAGGGCTGCAGCTTTCAAGAAGTAAAGAGCAGAGGAAAACAAAAAGAAAGGGGGAAAAAAGAGCTAGTGATAATTAGAGCCAAGGACTGATGTGCGGATCACATTTATTTTCCCCAAAGGACTACTGTATTCATTTTCCCATTCCTGGAATTGGGATAAATATTTGCTAAGCACCCCTCTGTACTAGGCATTACCTCCTCCAAATAGCACAACAGAGTTACTAGCTTCATTTTACAGGTAGGGAAACTGAGGTCTGTAGAAAATAGAAAGACTGGATTTCAGATCTGTCACACCCCAAATTTCTTGCTCTGGCCAGGACTCCATGTTGCTGGACAAAGACCCAGTGTGGTGGACAGCACGAGATGAGTGTTCCCACTTGAAGCTCAGAAAACTGAAACTCTGAGCATTTGTGTGGTCGTCCCAAGACAGGCAGCCTTAACAAGCAGTCAAAGATGCAAGATAACCCATCTTTCCTCAAGAAGATGATAATGAGCAGTTTAAATAGACAAGTCAAGCCGGAGACTCAGTTTTCTGAGCACGGTCATCAAGGGATTAATACCAGGCTGCAAGTTGTATCTACCTGTGAGCCTCACCTCCGACCACGCCCAGGCATCTGCACTTTCCACATGGATTCAATACTTCTTTTTTTTATTATTATTATATTATGTTAGTTACCATACAGTACATCCCTGGATTCCGATGCAAAGTTCAATGCTTCATTAGTTGCGTATAACACCCAGTGCACNATTATTATTATATTATGTTAGTTACCATACAGTACATCCCTGGATTCTGATGCAAAGTTCAATGCTTCATTAGTTGCGTATAACACCCAGTGCACCATGCAATACGTGCCCTCCTTACTACCCATCACCAGTCTATCCCATTCCCGCCCCCCTCCCCTCTGAAGTCTTCAGTTTGCTTCTCATAGTCCATAGTCTCTCATGTATCACTCCCCCTTCTGATTACCCCCTTTCTTTATCCCTTTCTTCCCCTACCGATCATCCTAGTTCTTATGTTCCATAGATGAGAGAAATCATATGATAATTGTCTTTCTCTGCTTGACTTATTTCACTTAGCATTATCTCCTCCAGTGCCGTCCATGTTGCAGCAAATGTTGAGAATTCGTTCTTTCTGATAGCTGAGTAATATTCCATCATATATATGGACCACAACTTCTTAATCCAGTCATCTGTTGAAGGGCATCTCGGCTCCTTCCACGATTTAGCTATTGTGGACAATGCTGCTATGAACATTGGGGTGCATATGGCCCTTCTCTTCACTACGTCTGTATATTTGGGGTAAACACCCAGTAGTGCAATGGCTGGGTCATAGGGATTCAATACTTCTTTGCGCCACAAATTGGGGAGGGCTAAATCTCAGACAAAACCTCACATCAAAGCTGCAAATGTCTCTTATGAAAATGAAAGATCAAAGGCTGTTCTGGTGAATAGTTTTCTCCTAGAGTTCTACTAAACATCGGGCATGTTGGGGAGATGGTGGA
Source organism: Ailuropoda melanoleuca (assembly GCF_002007445.2). Taxonomy (NCBI): domain Eukaryota; kingdom Metazoa; phylum Chordata; class Mammalia; order Carnivora; family Ursidae; genus Ailuropoda; species Ailuropoda melanoleuca. The sequence goes on from NC_048227.1 coordinate 32,633,701, forward strand.
GTTGATGCCACCCAGGCACGAAAGAAAGAAACTCCAACTAGAGTCGCTTCCATGGGCTAGACCTGGTGTGAACAGCAGAGAACCATGTGCTCTCATCAATCGACTGCAATTGGCTACACGAGGAGGCTCACTTGACACTCCAGACACCAGACCTGCCTGGCTGCCTTCACCCAGAAGTAAGACAATGCTCTGGTCCTTTGCTATATGGACAGTGGCTCAAAGGCTGGTGGGGCTGGTGGGGTTGAAGAAAGCGCAGACACGGTAGAGACAGGTATCTGGACTTGAATCAGCTTTTTCCACTACTACCTGAGTGACGTCCTGTAGGTCAAATCACTTCCATGTCTTAGAACTGGGGACAACATGTTCTCTCTTTTGCTTTTCCACATTGGCTGTGAGATTTAAATGAGATAATATGTGTGAATAGTCTAATATAATGCCTGGCTCATCATAGGGACCAAGTAAATGATGGTTCTCTTCACCTTTATTCATGGAATTAACAGATTAAGCCACTGAGTGAGAGGCAATATAAAGGTATTTCGAGCTATTGACTCCAGGGATAGGAAACCACACAAAGAAGTTTTCAAAATCCGTAGGATGTCTTTGGTATTTACATAGGGTCCTTTTATTTAGCAAGTAGGACACAAATAAATATAGCAACAACAGAGAAAACTCTTTTTCACGTCTCTATTTCACAGAAAAGCTAAGGATCAGAGAGTTGGCAATGCTGGCCCACATTCACGCAATTGGTCAGTTTTGAAAGCTAGAGAATTACAACTCAGTGACCCTCAAACGATACAGTTTCAGCCAATCCTTATCCTTGAGTTTGACATGAAGTCCTCATACCGCATGACTCTTGAAGATGTCCTGGATACCCCATCATTGTCTCATGTCTACTCGTCCAGCCTTTTCCTTCTACCTGCTCCTTCTCTCCATTCCCACCATGTTGGGAAAACAATGCTGCCACGTTTCCCCACACTCTCCACCTGTCTTTGCACAATCTCCTTGCTTAGAAACCCCTTATCCTCCTTTGGTCTCACTGTCAATTGAATCAATCAGCTCCTCAAGCTTCAAGGCTAACCTGAACTAAAGCATCTTTGAAGAAGCCTTCCCTGCTTCTCACCTCCCCCCACTGCAGTAGTGTTGAGTGTCCATTCCTACTTTAATCATGGCGCCCGAAATCTGACGCTGCACTTCACATTCCCTGGTCTTTTATCCTTGATTAGATAGATTCTGGATATGTGGAACCGTGTCTTGCTGTAGTTGGAGAGCCTATTTTTAAGACATAATATGAAAAAGGGGGTACATGACAGGTACCAAATGCACCACTAAATTTATGAATAAATACATGGATGAATAAATAATGGGCATTATTTTCCTAGCTAAAGAAAACCCTGAAAATATTAAGCTTACTTCTTGGTATACGTTTCTCCCCACCCAGTTAACTGAGGATCTCCTCTGTACACGCCATAACAATCATCCCGCAAAGCTTACTGGATTTATAAATATGCGAAAGGGGTTAAACAGATGAGACACCTAGAAGCACAAGGGGTAGTTAAAGTGAGAGTTTATTTGAACAGGAGATTGAGACTAAGGTTGCCAACCCCTATGACAGAAGATTCCCTGAGAAAAGTCTGGTGGCAGCTGTCTTTACCTGTGAGCCTGGGAAAGATATACAGATGGGCAAAGAGATCACCTCCAAATTCTGAAGCTGAGACTCAAGAGAGCAATCTCACTTCCCACCAACAGGAAACCATAACCAGGCCAGCCCATGTCTGTAAGCACTCTCTAAGACGTTGGGGTGAGAGTAATCTGTAATCCTCATACCTTCTAAGAAATATGACTGTTGCAATGATTCAATGAGTAACAACTCTATGTGAGATAGTTTGCACAACATTTTGCTCATAACAAGCATTCATAAATTAAAATGACATTTTCATTATCATGATTACCTTGATCCATCAACAACTCCAAGTCCACCAAAGAAAATCCTAGGAGTTTGAAAAGGGAATCCCAGGAGTTTAAAAACATTAATGGATATCTCTTTTACATCAAATGAGGGAGGAAGGAGGAGGCTACATCTTCATAAGTCCTGAGCATAGGAATCTTAGGAGAGTATTGACTGAAAAGAATCCCTTCTGCTGAAATTTAAGAAGAGGTCCACTACCATATGAAAATAGATGGATTTCCATGGCAGATACTATCTACAAATTGCTCAGCAGAGACCCAGTGTTACCAATAGAACTCCAATTTTTTCAGGTAAAGGGATGATCTCAGGTAAAGGGATATCCTTAGGGAGGGTAGGTCCACTCACCCAGTCTTAAGGGATGAGTAATCATTGATCTAAACTGGTCAGAACCACCCAATTAGCTTTCATACCTACGTCATCCAGTTCTGGCTAATAAGATGTAACTTGATGGCTCCTTGATGGTTTGCCTTCTCGGATAAAAAGGCAAAAAAAAAAAATTGCAAGATTTGTCTATCCTTGTCCTTTTAGGTCTGAGACACTTCTGCGAGGACAGGATGCTTGGAGCTTTAGTAACTATCTTGAGATCATGAGGAGAAATAAAGGCTAAATGTCCACACACATGGATGGAAAGTAACGAATGTCAGGAACCTGAGTCTTTAATGATGACACAAAGCCAACTGACCAAGACCATTTACTTTAAGGCTTCTTGTTAAATAAAAAAACAAATATGCTTTTGATTTTGTGCTTTTGACTCACTAGTAGTCAGTTTTTGGTTACTTTTAGCAAAAAGAAGGGCAAGTGATTCAACTTCCCAAATGTAGAGACTGGAGGTTTTTGTTGCATTTGGCAAAAGGGTGGCAAAAATGGCTTCTACAATCACCTGAATCATTTATAACTACGATCGATTAAGCTTGCACTGGAAATTATCTCACTGTGGGTATATCAATGCCCAGAATCTGGGAACTTCAGAATTGAAAGGAACTTCAGGCATCATAAAGGGACTTCCTCTCTCCATCTACTGCAAGCCCCGCCGTGCTCGTGAGCACTTGACCATCTTCTCCAGCTGGACAGCCCCAGGTGTTAGATCATTTCTGAGTCTAGCTTTCCCTTCCTCCCAAACCCCTCCCCCCAAAAGAGTCTTCCCTTTGGATGCATTTTCCCCTTGAGCCACCTGAAGCACATTCTATTCCTCTTTCAATTGCTATCCCTTTTAGTTATTTGAATAAGGTGGTCCCCTGCTCTAATAATACTCTCTTCTCTGTTCCATTCAAGGACAGTGCTCTCAGAATATGGAAACCTATGTTATGTAAAGGCAGCTCCATGTATAAATGAAAGTAAAAGTGTTGAATCACTATGTTGTACACCGGACACCAATGTAACATTGTGTGTCAAATATCCTTTAAAAAAAAAAAAAGGCAGCAAAACTTACTATATATCCTGGGTAAAGTGAAAAGCTACCAGACTCATTCTGACAAATTCCTATTATTTAAAAAGATTTGGGATTCTATTCCAGCCCTTAATCATTGAGTTCAAGGGCTCATCCATTTGAAATGCGACTGATTAGATTTGGAGTTAATTTTCTCTGTGTCTTCAAAACCATGTGTGTGGGGGGGGGTGGGGGGGAGGAAAGAGCGCAAATTTATATACTTATGAATCAAAGTCAAAGTCTCAATTATATGTAGGAGTCCAAAGGTCCTGACAGCACAGATTAAGCAGTAAACACAATACCGAGATGTCTTTGTTAGACCCTGCTAGAAGCCCTAGAAAAGCTCTCTCACCTCATCTTCACATTTTCCTAGCATTTTTCTGAGTTCTGGGTCCATTTTACACCTACCTTCTTCCCAGCCGTGGGTCCAGAAAGGGAAGGAGAAGGTCAAATTTATAGTGCATCCCATTCCACCTTGAAGGCTGAGGCTGGTCTCTAGGGCCCAGAGAATTAAAACCAATGCAGTGAACTTGACTTGCATGTAGTCACTGCCATCTTAATAAGGTGAGAGCAGCCTGGGGATCCCAGGAACATGTAACTCAGGCCTTGCCATATGGAGCCAGCCTGGAATCTGTCAAGTTCACTTAGCACTGTTTCTCTTCGGGGAGTCAGCCAGGCAATCACGTTCTGGGGGCAGGAGGGAGAGGCAGAGAACATGGGGAGAAAGGGCTGTTGAAATATTGAAGCTGATGCTGATGTAAAGCCAGATGTGTAACCACCCCCCGTCCCCCTCCGGTAAACTCTCTTCTCGTAGACCCAAGCGGGAGCAGAGGCACTGACAATGATTCAGGGCTGTTTAGGGAAAAGAACTGAAATAGCTGGTATGAATATATGTATTTAGGGAAGAAGTAATAAGCATGTTTTCTCATAGTCGGTGGATGAACCACATTTGCATCAATGTCTTATTTCTGCCCTGAACAACCCAAGAGACAGATATACCAATTTTAGCATCTACAAGATTGCCATTTTCTGTGTGTGGGGTTGGTTTTGTGATCCTCATGTGCGATAGATCTTAAGAACAAAAAGTAGTGAGGAAAAAGGCAGAGATTTGGGGGAAGGGGATAAAGGAACGAGCTGTTAAGGAGAGGGTCACCCACTGCTGCAGTCTGACAAGTAGTGCCGGCTACACTTCCCGGTAAGGGAACAAGAGTCTGGGACTCCACACGGATGCAATTCTGCTCTGATGGATGGGAATGAGGGCATCTCTGTGGAGCTTTGGGAAAAAAGCCCGAATTGAAAATGTAATCTCCATTTCATACTTTCCACTGATATTCAGCATAAAAGGAATGCTAGCCCATGGCTGGCCAAATTCAATGCAATTTATATGCAGCCTCATACGTCTTTGCAGGGATTTTGTAGGGAGACCAAATCCTACTGACATCCCCTCGCCTCCACGGCACAGATTTGCAGGGGTACAGAGCAATGCTGCAGAGGGGTCTTTCTGGGGAAATGAAGTGAGGGATTTAATTTTGTACAGTTTATAGAATGTACCCCAAAGGTGACATTTCCAAGGACAAGTGGATGTCGTTATCCCTCGGAGATGAGGAAGACTTCATTTTCAGAACATTGCTCATGGAGGCCCTACTCTCACAGAGGAGCTGCCAACACCAACTCAGGTTTGGTCCTTGCATCTCATGAGTCACACGCACCTGGGCAGGTTACTTAATTGCTCTGCGTTGACTCACCGGGGCTAAAACCATCCGACAGTTGCGGTGGTTACACATGACGAGAATAACCAACATTTATTAAGTGTCCCATACGTGTCAGGCAATTTTCAAAGTGCTTCACGTACATAATCTCACTGAATTCTCACATGTTACAGATGAACGATCTCAAGAAAACAAAAGGTTGAGGACACCGATTAAGATCACAGCTTAGAACTGCTGGGGTGAGGATTCAAATGCAAATATTCTGACTTTAGAGCCCCTTTTAATGAGTTATTACACTGAAGTTGCTTCTCTGGCAAAGTTCTCAACTTAGTTCCTGGAATAACAGTGAGCACTCTATAAACACCTCCACATGACTGTGTAAGCAATCACCAGAATTTACGGACATTAATATGTTTCGGTGCCGTATTAGCTGCTTTCATGTCTTAGAAATGATTCAATTCTCATTTTTGTATAGGGAAACTGAGACCCAAATCAGTTTCACAGCTTGTCCAAGGTCAGTTGGGGGTAAGCAGCCAAGCCAGGATGATAACTGGAGGAGCAGTGTCCAGAAACATGATCTTAGCACATCTCTACACCACAACCTCCAAATCTATTAATTAGTCCTCCCACCCAGCAGAGAAACTGCAATCATATGCTTTCCCTTTTACGCTTGTGAGTAACCCCTCTTCCAAGGTCCTGTGAGGCAGCATAAAATGGTGGAAAGGAACACAGATGCCCCTCCTGGGTCTCTGCATGAAACAGGTCTTGAGGAGAGCCCAGGGCCATGAAGGACGCGCCCATCTGCATCTGTCTTTTCTAAGCTCTTATGAACTCTCAAAGATCCCCTGGCTTAGTGAATAATCTCTCCCTGCTGCAAATATCTGGACAGCGTGGAACTCACTTGGAGCAATACCTAGGGCGAGCAGGAATCCCAGGGGAAGATGGCGGCTCAGCAGTGGTAACCGGATGAGCACAGGCTCACCATTCATAATGGATCCATGAAGGAGAAGGCAGGGGTGAATGGGTTTGGCTAACAAAGCAGCATTAAGTCATAGCTGACACACGAAGAATGCTCCTGTGCTAAATGATTAGAACTCCTTTTCTAAATACCCCTATACTCATCATCGCACCTAATCCTTCCCAGAAATCATAGTTTATTTCTACTATCATGCCCATTGTACAGACGTGCAAATGAAGAATTGGAAAGGCAAAGCATTATGACTTGTACAAAGTCATACCAGTGATAGAAGTGAAGCTTGTCTGATTCAAGGGCCAGGCCCTTAGAGCTGGCTGTTTACCTTAACTGGGAACACTGTCAAGTCACATTAAATTAGTTTCAAGGGAGAATCCAACCGTAATTGTAAAGCATTAGAGGCATGAATAGAGTATCTCCATCATGAAACAGACGTGCACTAGGAAACCCAAAGAGGGTAACGGAGGCCATTTGTTTACTAGCATAATAGATGGGAGTGATGGGGGGGGCAAATTCAATGAAAAGATAATATTGATTTCTAATTAACATCTCACTTGTTTGCCAGTTAATAGATGTTTCGAAAGGGGCTTGAGGGGGTTTAGGAAAAGTTTGAGAGTCGGAAGCTGTTTGGCATTTACTGTATCTTCTAGAATCACTGGCTTCTAAATCACCCGATAGGAAGAAAGCCAATGTGATGCAAGGATGAAGGTGCACATTGTTGTTTCATGTATAGAGGCAGCAAAGTAAGGGGGGAGCTGATAAATCTGAAGAAACTACTCTTGGATTACATAATGCATCCTCACCTTCTCTCTCTCTCTATTAAACTGAGCCAAACAGAGCATAAAAAGATATTATTTTTTGAGGAGTTGTCCCAATAAATTGTGATACAGGGGGCCGAAGAGGAAAATAAGCAAATCACTGTCATTGATTATTGATTATGTCCCAGGTCCTTCGTAACTCATCATAGTCACCTTTTGCATGAACCCTTGGATGTAGGCATTCTTCTCCTCATTACCAGATAAGGACTGTGAGGTTCTGAGGAGTTAAGACCTTGCCCAAATCACACAGCTAGCAAAAGGCACAGCCAAATCCATGTCTTTTCACACCTCCAAGCCTGCGATCTTAATATTGTGTTTTTTGCCAATAAAAGAATATATACTTAGATGACGTACCGCCATATTCAAGGATTTGCCCTAGCATTCTAATATTTTTTTGAAGATTTTATTTATTTATTTATTTGAGAGAGCAAGAGAGCACAGGTAGAAGGAGCCGCAGAGGGAGAGGGAGAAGCAGGCTCAGGGGGCCTGACTTGAGGGGGGACTTGATCCCAGGACCCTGGGATCATGACCTGAGCCGAAGGCAGACACTTAATGACTGAGCCATCCAGGCGCCCCCATTCTAATATTTTTATCTAATAAACTCTGTAGAACAAGTATCCCTTTCTGTGCCTTTTATTTTTAATGAAATCATTTTCCCATCACCCCAGACTTGGTTCCAAAATACTGTGACCACATGTTATTGTTTATGCGAATATGCCTGTATATTAATTGCCCATCTCTGGAATGATGCACAAAAATGGTATGAGTGGCACCTCTGGGGAACAGAAGTGAGTTGCTGGAGAGAAAGGTGGAAGAAGGCATTTTGCAGTAAAGCTCACATTGTGTTTGAACTGTGCACTGCATAAATGTAATATTCTAAAAGTATTTTATATCAGAATAATGTAATGTTTTCTTTGCATGTTTCATAACACTGGTTTCCGGACTTACAATGCAGCAACGGTGGAGAAAGCTAACTTCCAAATGAGTTAACCCATAAAGAATTGAGTGTGACAGTTGCAAGAAGATGCTATGTTAATGGAAAGTTTACGCTGCTCACACAGATTCTCCCCCCATAGAACCATGTACCTAGACTGAAATTTTGTGGAAGGCCAGCCGCATTTTATCCTAAAGGAGAAAAACGGCAGATGTCTATGTCTCTCTCTCCCTCTCTATCTTTCTATCTCTGATTTAAAAGAGAAGTTACTTTTCTCCCATTGCTCTATAGAGAGAAAGAAGATAACAGAAACATGTTACATGTGCTTTGATTTTTTTTCTTTTTTTAATGTCAAATATCAGGCAGGATGTGTTGAAGGAGAGATGCCAGGCATAGCAGTCGCGTTGTATAAGACATATGCTCAACTGTTTTCGCCACTTTTTCTACTACTGCCTCATCTGCACTCTGGGAAAGATCCAGCCCCATACTCCTTTCCATCAGCTTCTTCTGCCCATAGTTAATGGTACTGGCATTTGACCCGTGGAAGCACGAAAAAGCATGGAATTAGGGCATGCCAAACCAGTGACACCTCTTCCCAGCAGCAGTGACAGCCAAGCTGTGGCTCAGACCCCGGAGCTCCCAGACAGAAGAGAATCACACATCACTCTTAAGAGAAGGAGACTGAAGGTCTTAACCTCTCCTGTCTCTTCCACTTTAAATACATCCATTGAGGACAGGAAAATGGACAGAACTTCAAATCGCGTTTGAGTTCAACATCTCCGGATTCTCCCCTTTTTTGATCTGATGTGCAGAGCTTCTGTGTAAAGAAGCCATCTCCTCCCCCTTTCAGAGTTCTTTATAAATGAGAGAACATCATGACTTGTTCTTTAAAAAGTCCTAGGAACGTTCAGAGGTAAACTGAACTAAAGGCTCTAACCTCACGTTTTCACCAGGGCGGCTCACTTATGTTAAGGTGACTGAGGGCGGTAAGAACACGTCACAGTAACATAAGCTAGTTCCAAGTTTCGGGAGAAGCACCTGGCAACATCGACTAAGATGCAAAGTGTCTATACTTTAAAAATTTAATCCAGTGGGTCTTCTTCAAAGAATTGACCTCATGGGCACACAAAAGTGTTCCAAGAGATTGCAGTTCTGTTGGGGAGAGCCAAAGGCTGAATGTTCTCCCCAATGAGGGACAAGCAGGTCAATAGTTGTATCTCTATGCAACGGGTAGACATCCGTTAAAGGGAGCATGGTGGATGTATGCTCATTGATTATAGGAAGCCCCCCAAGAATGGTTGTAAACACATTGTCGTAAAAATGTTGTTGTAAAAATGTAATTACTGTGGTTACTTTTGTAGGAGAGAATTACCGGAAAGACAATTTTTCAATTTTCACTTTATTCCTTCCTTTCCCCTATGAATTATAGGCGTGTCTATTATTTTTATATTTAAAAGGTCAATAAGATCCATTTAGGCAGTAAGACCATGAAGAAGTTTTTCCCTGATTTATTGTATTTTGTTAAATACTGAGAAAAATATTTTTACGTAAAAAAAATGTAAAGCAAAATATATTCTCCCACCCACCCTGGGCTCCACTCTTGCTCTCTGCCCTACTCCATTTAGTCCTTTTGCTCTGAAATCTTATTTTATAATCACATATTCACCTACTGAACTTGAAGGCAGGACTCAAATTGTACTCCTAGAGGCATCTGCTTAGGCCATCCTCTGGATATCTTCATCTTTCCATCCATCCACCCATCTGTTCATCTGTCCATCCATCCATTCATCCACTCACTCTTCCCCTCATCCATCCTATGAGTCACTCATTTCAAATATTTGCTGGAGCCAGCCACGCTTACAGGTGATGGAGAAACAACGGCAAACACCTCACTAGCATGGCACCTGTACTTAAGAAGCTGCGAGCCTAGCATGAAAGATAAACAGAGAAGTGAGCACTTGCATTCCTGAGAGATAAGCACCATGATCAACATCAAGATGTACTAGGTAACACGGCTGAGTTGAGAAAGACTTTGTGGGCAGCATTACTCACAAGAGCCAAAAGGAACTGAAAATTATTCAGTCTGGCAGGTACCAAGCTTCCAAGGCCCCCACTTCCTGACTAAGGTCTTTGGTTGGGACCAATGGCTCCAGCAACATCTCCACCCTTGACTGTGGCTTAGTACCAGTGGGATCTACCAAGGGGAAGAGTTTATTCACGACACTTGGGGAAACAAGAAGGAAGAGCTGAAGGACCTCTTAAATCTCTGCTCAGGGGCTGGCCTGGTCCCATTTGCCACAGTTTACAACCACTCATCTTTGGGAGACTTGAAGGCACCCTGAGCACATGTGTCATCTGACATCTTTACTGACAAACACATTCCTTGGGTTCTAAATGGTTCATGCTGGGATCTACATCACACATCAAGAGGAAAGCTCTCAGGCCTCGAAAGTTCCATGAGTATCACTGGTAATCATTCAAGAGAGAAATAGAAGGAAAGAAATTCCGAGTTATTTGCAAGTTGTCATGTAAAAAACACCATCGGAGGGACTAAAAAATAAGCAGTGTGGTGAGTGCAAGTACCAGCGTGAGTGTAGCTTCCTAACAGCTGGACACAATGTCTACAATCTAATCGGGATGCACGCAGGGGAGAAGAATTTATTGTTTTAATTATAATCTAAAGCTCAGCCTTATTTTTTGATAAGGCGCCAAAGCATGCACTCTTCGGGGTGTTCCTAATGGCAAAGGTTGGGTGGGTGTGCAGAAGGGAACTTGCTTATTGTCTCTCTCCCCTTGCAGCTCTTTTGATCCTGTGCAGCAAGCAATTTTGCTGTGGAGATTTAATCCCAGGGTTTTCATACGCAGCTTGTTACCTTCTTGCCAGCTCAACCAAGTTCTGTGATGCTCGCTTATTTGCAAGCAGCTAAGCTGATTCTGTTCTCAGAAGCTCAGCGGCTAACAAGCCGGAATTAGGCATTTTCCTCCTGCTTCACTTGCTGTGAATGCATTGGATTCAGCTAAAGGTTTTCCCTCTTAGCAATAACCTGTTATCCAAAATGTACAAATTATGGACACACCAAGTCAAGTTCAATGACCGGAGTTCTTGGGCTGAATCAGATCAGGCTCATTACTTTGGCTATAGATTGAGCTCTCAGGAAACAAAGGAGGACCCTTTGGAGACTGAAGTCAGGCAGGACAACAGTGGCTTCCAAAGAGCTGTAGTGGGGGCAGGAGCGAGGCTGCCTGTACACAGTGGAAAGGGCGTGGGGCTTCAGTATAGACACACCCGAGTTCGTATCACCACTCTTCCATAGGTCCGCAATCTCGTAGGATCCTCAGACACGCTAGCAGGGTCTCTCTTACTATACCACTTTAAAAAAAATATGTATGTATGTATGTATGTATTTTAGAAAGAGAGAGAGAGCAGAGGGAGGGGCAGAGGGAGAGGGAGAGACTCTCAAGCAGACACCCCACCGAGCACGGAGCCTGAAGCCCGGCTCAGATCTCACTGTCCTGAGATTATGACCTGAGCTTAAATCAAGAGTCAGGCACTTAACTGACTAAGCCACCTAAGCACCCCTTCCCATAACATATTTTAACCATTGAATTATCTTGCCCAAGGTCCCACTGCTAGTAAATGACAGAGCTGGGATTTGAACCAGTGTTTATTTGATTCCAAAATCCATGTTCTCACCCATTATGTTATACTGCCTCTTCTAATATTCTAGGGGTTGAATGTCCTCTCTGGGCATTTGGGGTTTTCAGCCACTGTGGTTGTTATGTCCCATCACCCTCTTCATTTAAAGCACACGCATTTAAGAAAGCACTAGAAAGGCTTGACCTCAACGATCATCAAACCTGAGACCTGCGGTTTTGCAGGGGAAGGACTGCAATGGTCATATCCAGCAGTCATGTGTCTTCAGTATTTGTTCCTTAACCTCAGGTAGCCTAGCAGGTCACGGGGATCCCTGGAAAGGTCTCCTTGCTTTGCTAACAGTGTGTAAGTCAGAATTCTTATTCTAGTCCTTAGGGGCTTGAACAGGTCTGATTTCCCCTCCAGGAGACACTCCTTCCATCGCTTCTGTTCCACACTTGTGCTGTTTATCTTTCATGTCACGATCTTTAAGTTATATGCATTGTTTGCCAAATATGTCGAAGCTACATAGACACCATACCTAGCTTGCTCACCCCTGTGTGCCGAGGGCCTACACTGCCCCTGGAGCACGGTGTTGCTTCGTACCTAGTTGTGGACTGGGTGAGTCGCCCCTGCAGCTACAGAGAGCAGCTGCACACTGCTCCAGCCCTGCCCTGGTGCACATACGTTCCTGTCACTCTGCCACCCTGGGCTCTCCCCGCTCCACACTGCTCTCATTCCTTCGGAAGTGTGGTGTCCCTAACCGAACACTCTGTGTACAACGAGGCCAGCTCGGAGGAACAGCATGGTCCCCTTTGAACAGAGCACCTTTGCTCCTGCATTACGTGGACGCTTGAATCACACCATTTAACACGTCACACAGAGAAGTCCCACTGTTGCCATTTTACAGGCATGGAAACGGAGATTCAGAAGGCCGTGTGCTTCGTGAAGGACACACAGCTAGTGTGTGCCCAGCTGGGATCCAAAGCGATGATACTTTCTGAATAATCCAGGCCCCATCTTCTTTGTGAGGCTCAGATGAAGGCAAGACAGCCTGAGGGTCAAAGCAAATTCCACATCCAGGCTCCTTTACCCGCCATTAAGACCTAAACTAGGCCCCACTTTTCTTACTCATCACATGGCAACATCAGCGCCTGCCTCACAGGGCTGTTTGAGAATTAAGTGAGGTAATGCAATTAGAAGGGTTAGCCTGGCACAGAATAAGCACTCACTTACTTTAACCTTTATTATCATTATTAGAGAGAGTAGGTCTGGTTTACCTCAAAGAGCGCTGGCGTTATTTCTATACACGGCAATGCAGGGTGGGGCTGGGAAGCTTTTTGTTCTATAAATCCTACTTTTACTGGATGCAAATTACAACTGTGCCAGCTTTAATTCTATTGCTGACCCAAACGGACTTGACTGCAGCCTCAAACCAGGAGCCTCCTGTCCTGTGCTCAGCCCCAGGGCTGGCTGAGCCTGGAGAATGTCCCTGGGCAAGCTTACTCCAACATAAGGTTGCGATGGGAAAACAGAGCTGATGCATTTTCTGCTTAAAATTGGAACAATGAGATTTGTTAGAGAGATGTCTGCTTCCTGCTATCCTGCTATCTAGGCTGTCATTTTTTCTGCTTAGATGAACACCAAGAGATGCTTTCGTTGGGCAAGAGGATACATTTATGGACAGATAACACGTAACACGAAACACTACATCTGTGATTTTGAAAAAGCAAACAAGACAGGCAAGGTCACTGCCTTCATGGAGCTTACAGACTCACAGACATCCTACCCAAGATAAGAAAACAGGCAAAAAAAAAAAATCAATTCATGACATACTGGGATGAGTCTGTACCTCAATTAGGGTTGGCAGAGATTCTATGACATATCAGCTGAGAGTCAGTAGAAAAGACTGAGTTAGGTTTGAGTGTCAAAAGACAGATTCCAGGCAGAAGGAGCAACTGTGTAAAGGCCCTGAGGCAGGAAAGACTTGGGGTTCTCAAGAAACTGAATGGAAACCACTGTGGGTGTTGTGTAGTGGATGCTGGAGTGGGAGGTGGGCAGAGGGTCCGATCAGACTCTGGCAGAGAAAACATTCTGGCCCAAGGCAATCCCAAGGGATAGGAGAGAGAAGATTCAAGATGGGAATATATCAACAGGAGGGAGAAGACATTATAGGTATCGCCTCATTTAACAGAAGAAGAAACTGAGAACCAATCACTCAGGGATTCTTAACAATGGTTTTAGCATCTGCTGCCTGCCTGTATCTCTGAAAGTGGAGGAGATTCCTGGAAAAGAGAGGGCCTTGGCTATCCTAAATGCCATTCCATCCTTAGAACATTCAAAAGCCTCTTGTTCCATATTTTAGAAGTGACCAGCATCTTCAGTGGCCCATGTCTAGCTTGATCTTGAATGTTACTGTTTTCTGTGATACTCCTTTGGAAAAAAAAAAAAAAAAGAGTGAGTGTTCAGCAGCAATGGTGATCATCTCACTGCATTTCTGGACACGCTTAAGTAATCTCACAGACTTCTACCAGGGGAGCCCCAGGTGCCTGATGTGAGCATGTTTGAGAAGCAGCCATTTCAGATGCTGCAGGAGTGAGGCTGGGGAGAGAATTTGGAGCTGCTCAGGGCTGAATCACCGGCCCTTGCTGTGCACCGTGCATACATCCAGCTGTATGTGCATATCCATGCGCAGCTGTCGAGGAGCCGTGGGCACAGCCTGCTTCAGGATGGGTGACCCCGATACCTAAATCGTCCACCGCTATAGATATTTGCATAGGTGCATGCATATGAACGACTCATCAAGTACCAACGACACATCTTGGACTGGGATATTTGATGAATGATGACGTCCTAACTTTAAGAGGATCAGAGCCCAAGGGCTCAGGGAGAGAGTGGTGACAGACAAGCAGATTATAACAGGGAGCCTGGAGGAGAGGATGGCTTGGGCGGTGCAACATCAGCATGAAAGGTCTGGTGTCTGTTGTCACACTTCCTGAGTAGAATCTCAGTTTCACACGTACCTTCTGAGTGACCCACAGCAGGATGCTCATGTGTCCTGTGTCTTTTCCTTTTTCCTCTTTAAAAAAAAATAATAGCCCCTACTTTGTTGTTTTGTGATGGAGATTAAAAGAACTAATCAATTTAAAGGACCTATCACAGTGCCTGGCATATAGCGACATTCTTTAGAGATTAGCCACTGTTATTATTAGGACAATGCCTGTTAACATTTATTATTATTAGGAGATCATTTTGGAGGGCGGAATGGCCACGTAAAGATGTCCATGTTCTAATCCCTGCAATCTGGGAATATGTTACACTTCATGGCAAAAGATTCTTCAGAGATGTGATCAAGGTTATGGGTCTTGAGATGGGGAGATTATTGTGGATTAGAAGGCAGGTGGGCCCAGTCTTATCAAATCTCTCAAAAGCAGAGAGCTTTCTCCAGCAGTAGCCTGGGAAATGTGGCAGAAGGAGAACTCAGAGAGGAGATTGGAAGCATAGAAAGGATCCTTCTGACCTGACCAGCTATACTGGGTTGGGGGGGGGGTGCACATGAAAAGCATAAGGAGAAAAGCATCAGCTCCTCAGAGCAAGGACCGTCTCTCTGCTGACATTCAGCAGGGAAATGCTCTCAGTCTTAGAAAGGCCAGAAACTGAAATCAGCTGACAACTTGAGTGAGCTTGGAAGTGCGTTCCCTTTCAGAGCTTCCAGAAAGGAGCACAGCCCTTACTCACAACCTGATGTCGGCCTTGTGAAATCCTAAGCAGAGGGTCCGGTTGAGCCACACCGAATCTGGACTTCCAAGGAACAGAGCCGTGAGATGGTCAGTGGGTGCTGTTGTCCTGCTGAATGTATGGACTGGTCAAAGCACCAGTGAACACAATGAAGAGAGCTCAGAAAATTCACTTCAGAACCAGTGGCTTCCCTCAGAAGCCTGCGGGGGAGCTTTCTACACCCTCGTGTATGTGGGGGCCTCCATGGTGGGGCAGGCCCAGCACCAGGAAGAGATCCCAAGAGAAGATGCCCATGGCTCTATCTTGTCCATGGCTCACTCGGGCATGTGAGTGGAAAAACGACCATATTTCCTTCCCTGATGCTTCTGGACACCCATATACCTCATAGGTGGCTGAGAAAGCTAGTGAGCAGAAGAAAAGGGGGCAGGAGAGCTGTGTGGCCCTGAGGACACTCATGGAAACCTCTCGGATGCTTGCCAATGGACAGAAGGCAGGATGGGCTGAAGCTCTTATACCAACACTCACTACCGGTGGGAAGCAGGGGAACTCTGAACCTCTGTGAGCCCCAGATTTCTCACCTGCCAGGTGCAAGTTATCACATCATCTTCCGAAGTCTCTGCTCAGCCCCATGAAGACTGTGGCTGTGAATTCAAATGAAAGTTACAGTTCTTGGAAATACAAACACAGACACACAGGTCAATAAATAAAATGGGAAATATTGCAGTGAGTTGAAGGTAAGTGTTAAGTCCCTAGATGGCGGCAGATGCACCTTGAGACACAGTTTTGTCTCCAAATTCAAGTTCACCCTCAGTCAACTCGTACTAATCACATGAAATATCGTGTTATTGCCTTAAGATGTTACCTGTGTCAGCTGCTGTTGGCTAACTAAACAACAGGTAATTTTCTGGCTGACAGAAACCCAAATATTTCACTCAACTCCTGACAACCATGTCCTTCAAGGAAGCTGAGTCTCTCCCCAATGCCAAGGGGATAAATCTGGACTGTACTGTGTTCATGGGTCTCAAAGTGTTGTTCTGGGGACCAGCAGCAGGAGTATCACCTGGGAACTTAGATATGTAGGATCTCAGGCCCCGCCCCAGACCTATGGAATCAGAAATTCTGGGAGTGGGGCCCAGTGTTCTGTGCTTTCTCAAACTGTTCAAGGGATTCCGAAGCACATTCAAGTATGAGAATCACTGCTCTAAGTCAATCTTGGGAATCTCATATCTTCGGCTAAATGAATAAGGTGAACGATATAATCTGGCTAATGAGATGTCAGTAGAAGTTTCTGGGAAAGGTGAATGGGCTGCTAGGGAGCTTTTCTTGAGGAGGAAAATCCTGAATTGTAATTTACTATTCTTTTTCTGAGTGTTATCATCTCTCTGTGATGTCTGGAGCAATGGCAGCTATCTTAGAACTAGGAGGGAGGCCAGCCTAAGAAGATAAACAATAACGATGAGAATGGCAGAATGGAAGAGCAGAAATAACGCCAAAACCTGAAACCTTATTGGTGTTGTTGAATTGCTGTATTATCTGAATTAGCTAGCCCTAGAACTTCCTCATCCTTATGAGGTTTTCTTCAAGAAAATCATACATGTCCTTCTTGTTTAAGCTATTTTTAGTTCAGTTTTCAATGACTGGCTGCCAGAGGGACCCAATAAATATGCCATTTAAACACGATGCCTATCTTTAACAAGTTGTCAGGAGAACACAAGAATCACTCAATGGGGTGACAAAGTAATAATAAATGTGAGTCTTCCATGGCCTGTCATAGTTTAAAAGAAGATAGACTAGAATAAAAGATAAGGCCCACAACTGTGGTGATTACATTTCCAAACAAAACTGTTATTCGGGAAAGATTTTTCTTTTCCATTTCCAGGTGCAAGCAATAATCTGGAATGCCAAAATATTGCCATTCTAAGTCATTCCCATGATTTACAGACATAACACAGTAGAATATTTGAAACTAGAACTTTCCACCCAAATCCAAGCTGAGTGGCTGCCACATCAATAACTTTTCTAATTAACAACTGAAATTTTAAATGGTCCCACAAGCTATATGCAATGCTTTAATCTGGCAGTGTGGAACGTACAGTCATCCATGGCTTGGGTTTTATGTGTTCTTCCACTCCATCAGTTATTTGGAAATTCTTACTTCAACCATAATATTCAGCTGCTCAAAGAAGGAAAGAATAACAGAAGCAAACATCTTTTTGCACAAAGTGGCAACTGAAATAAATGGGTCTCTGGACTTGTCCTCATAAAGTTTGTCCCAAAGTATAATTATTGATGTCCATGCCAAAAACCAAGGTCTAGAAAGCAGAGATTACTCTTGATATTAAAACCCAAGGCCAAATCTATCCATTTTTCTGTCCATCCATCCACCCACCCATCTACCCATCTACCCATGCATTGTTTTAGTCATTCAACAAATAGTTAATAAATGCCTGCTCTGTGACAGGCACTCCAAGGAAGTGGGAGCAAACAAAACAGACTAAAATATCCATCCTGGTAGAGCTTACATACTAGTGGGGAAAGACAGACACAGGCAAATAAATAAATAAAACATATGGTGTCAGTTGATGACAAGTGATACGGCAAACGTCAGACAGAGAAGGAAAATAGGGTGCATGGGAGTGAAAATGAGGTCTAATTTTAATGGAGGGGTGAGAAGAGTCCTGTCTGAAAAGATATATGAACGAAGCTGAGAGAAGGTGAAAGAGTGAACCTGAGTATCAGACACTCTCTGTCTTTTCCAGAAGATGGACAGGGGGGATTTGAGGATGGATGTTCCAGGACATTGCCAGGAAGTAAGCAGCCAGGCACAGAATGGATTGAGCCAGTGGCACAGCAGCACCCGGGGGAAGGTGGCATGTCACAGAATCAGACATTTCCTGCATTCATGTGACTGTTAGACGCAGGTCCTTGTAGCTGGTTAGTATTCACTAGGGCACTAAAGACATGTGGCTCCTGCCTTTATAATATACATGGTCTGGTGGAAGAGACATGTGGTACATACCACAAAGATAAGTATAGAGAGTTAGCACCTGAAACAGAGAATCTTGCCCTAAATTGGAGAGTAAATCAGGGGTATATCCTTAGAGAAGTGATGTCTGTCCTGAGGAGGGTTGAATATAAGAGCCAACAGGGACTAGAGTGGATACTGGAGATTATAGCATCCCAGGCAGTGGAAACAGCATGGGCAAATGTCCTGTGGCAGGGATATCATGATTACTGGAGAGACTGAGGAGTATCTGTTTGGCTGGCCATGAGAAGGTAGGGAGAGGGGGTGAGGAAGCCATAGAGGTCTACTGGGTCACAGCAAAGATATTGATCTGAAGAACTGACAGGGTTTTTATTTTGTTTTGTTTTGTTTTGTTTTGTTTTGTTTTGTTTTGTTTTTAAGATCATTATGGCTGCTGGGTGGGAGGCCACATGTTCATAAGGAGAACCAACTGGACTGCAGCCAAGGAAAGAGGGGTCTACTTTCAGACATCCCTGGGAGATCTGGAAGGGCCTTAAGAGCTGAAAGTATGAGGCAACATAGACAAGTCCCTCGAACCAGGGACAAGGAGATCTGATCCCTGCTATTGAAAATGCTTCAAAGAATGTGCAGGATCAAAAACAGGTTGAAAGTGATGAATCAGAGTTCCAGAGAGCTGCAGGAACTTCCCCAAGGTCACGGCATCAGGAAACCTGGCCAACTTTCCATTGAAGTAAACAGGAGAGAAGAGGAAAAGGTGAGGCATATTTATACAGAACTAGGTGTGTGTGTGTGTGTGTGTGTGTGTGTGTGTGTGTGTGTTTTACTCATGCAATGCTAATGCCATGAAAATGAGATTGACAAACAAACTCTATTTAGAAACTGCCATTTGAGAACTAAGAACTAGGTCACCCTTTGTCAGGAGGCCCAGGACCCAGGAAATGGACCCGAAGAAAGTACCTGCTATTTGGGGACCCAACAGCGTGTTGCCTGGCCTCCTGGATATCCTGGACTACTGCTTGCATTCATGGCATCACCGTCTGAATGATAAACAGGCATGCCCTCCCGGTGGATGAATCATGAACAGGTGCCCTTCCTCCAGGCTGATGTAGCCCTTCACCAGGGATAGGCCTTGCTAGCTCTGTGGTCCCCTTGAGCAGAGAACATCCTTGCAGATGGTCACCCTTTGGACACCCATTACACTCAGCAAGGCCAACACCCCTGGATGACCATCCGGGGCCAGCAAGGCAGGCAAAGGAGGTCGAATGCACATTGGTGTGTTCTCCCAGCTGCAACACCCTTGCCTACAGATCCTAAAATCAGTTTGGAAATTACTGCTCAAGCAGATCACACAAAGGTTTTGTTACACCAAACAGGATAAAGCACAGAGGGAACCAGGCCCTTGGCAAACAGAGCTGGGAGTTGAAGACGCACGTCGTGTCTTGTGTTTACAGCTTTTCAGCTGAGTACTTAGTGTTTACTTTGGAATTAATCCAGGCCCATAAAACGAGTGACAGATCAACACAGCAGATGTACTTGAGCGACTATACATTAAAAGGTGAGTCACTTCACAATGAGAACCCACCTACAGCCCAGAGACTGAAGCAGTCATCTTCCAATTTCCCTAAGAGAGGCCCTTCCTGACATGAAATATTGGGGGGGCACTAATATAGGGAAGCCATTAAGGGACCAGATTTTGTGGTTAGATCAGCCCTGCATAGAGCTCTGCTCCTGTCCCTTGGTCAGGACCGACTACATAATTTTCAGGGCCAGCGCAAAAGGAAAATGTAGGGCCCCTTATAGAATTAAAAATTTATTAAGAATACTCAAATTCTTTTAATTATCAAGAATAACTCAAAAATGATTACGAATTCCAAGCACAGCATTAGAACACATCTGGAAACCTTCAAAACATGGGTCTCTGTGTGACCGTACAGAGCACGTGCCCATGAAAGCTTGCACTGCCCTCAATACAAGGGTTTCAGTTTGACATTTCCAAAATGGAAATGTTAATAGTAGTGACATAATAGGGTTGTTGTAAGACTCAAAAGAGAGAATGAATCTTAAACTCCACACTGGTCCATAGTCTCAATGATGTTGCTTATTATCATTGGTTAGCATGTGCAAAGATTTCTTATATCATCTCAACAAAATGGCCATATCTGTGTAAATATTTAATATTTCCTCTCCAAGAGGCCTGGGGTCTATTAAATTCTTATATAGAAAACAAGACTGGATAGAAAACAACACACATTCCAAAGAGCTGAAAAAAAAAAATGAAGCTGTTGAAATGCATCTGAATATGAAGAGGGTTAAGTATCTAAGGAAAGCATATTTGGGCACTACAAAGGAAAAAATATATTTATAACTAAAAGCTAACCACGTGGTGAGTTGAGGGGCTCAGAGTAGAGAATCTGCAGTCAAAATCTAACTGTGCCTCATAATGTTCCACCAGCAGCTTGTCTGGAAGATATCTCCCCACTTCAATTACAAACTAAAACTGTCCCTTCTAGATCTTTAGGTGCGAGATGTCAGAGACCACAATGGTCATGTTCACTGTCAAATTCCCAGTGTCCAGCCTTGCATCTGTCATATAGTTAGTGCCCCTTAGATCACTGTTAAATGAATGAATGAACCCATGAGCAAAACATTGAGAGATGGACTTTATTATGGGGAAGAGCTGATCACATACAGTGTTGGGAGAAGACCCTCACCGTTACCCTACAACACTCTGGTCCCTGTTGTAACTGTCCCGCTACCATTCTTGTTAGGAGGACCTTCTTAGGACCCAGAGGGTCAGAAGGAAGGCCAAGAAGGAGAGAAAATACAGACTGCCAACTACATGTGTTTATGGTAGAAATGTGTAGGTCAAAGACGGCTGGATCTAGGTTGAGGCAAAACACATTCCTCTATCATATCCTTTTTCAAATTCCATCCAAATGTTTGCTATTACCTACAGTAATGGATGGCATTTATCTTTTTAATTTCTTGATCTAACCGGTTGATTCCCTGCCTCTCTGTGTAGCAATGTGAAGGGTCCAAAAGATGCCTTTAATTTACATTCCCCACAGGCATGGGGATTCTGTATTGTATAAATCCAACTTGATCATATCTATAATAGCCTACAAAACACACATGACTAGAAAACAGGGTGAGGGGCAAAAGGGTAAAGCATGAGTTTGACTTAAAAGCTTGGGAGACTACCTTCTAGTGATATAATTAAATTTTAGGAGGCTCCAGCAAGACACTGGTCAAGGAGGTCCATCTGGGAGCAGCGGGTCTCCCCGTGTCCTTCACTAGCAGTCTGTCTATTGGCCCTGAGGGTCCTCCTCACTTGCCATTGACTGTGGCTTTCTTCATCACACCACCCCCCCAGCCAAGAAACCAACCCTTCCTCTACTCCTTCTTTGCCAAGACAACTTCTGTCCTCCTTTGAAGACTCTGCTCAGGGGCATTCTCTCCAGGAAGCTATTGTAAGGTCTAACTTTCTGTGCTTCAAAATTCCATCAAAGTGCTTGACACCTAAGTCATTGGTCAATATAACTTCCACCTCACTGGTCTGCAAATTTCTCAAGGGCGAAGATGCTGTCTTACATGTATGTATCCTCAGTGCTTTGAACAGTGGTTGGCACAAAATGGATGATTATTACATGTTTATGAAACCCTACGCAACCCCTCTTTAACAAAGCAGGTTTGTCTTCCTGGAGTTCCTAATAGGCTGCAGTATGAACACAATAGCACAATAGGATGCTAGTCCTGATCCTGGGGCTATACTGCTTACTACCCTTTAAAGGACCACTATTCCTAAGTTATATTTCCTGATCCTAGCCTGCAAGACCCTGCATGGGCTGTCCTTGCCTACATGTTCGAACTTGACTTGGGCCAC
The DNA here is from genome assembly GCF_002007445.2 of Ailuropoda melanoleuca. Classification (NCBI taxonomy): domain Eukaryota; kingdom Metazoa; phylum Chordata; class Mammalia; order Carnivora; family Ursidae; genus Ailuropoda; species Ailuropoda melanoleuca. The sequence continues at coordinate 32,655,768 of NC_048227.1, forward strand.
TGCCTCACCAGCTCCACTATGTAGACAATGAACTCTTTCCATCTTTCATACTCACCAATGTTCTTCTTACCACAGGCTCTTTGCACATGTCAATCTCACTGCCTGGAAGGCTATTCTCATTCCTCTTTAGCTGCTTAATCTCTTTTCACCCTTTCATGTCAATTCAAGCATTATTTTCTTCAGAAAGCCCTCCCTGATCAACTCACCTGAAATACGCAGAACATATCAGTACAAATATATTGCAATTTTACATATATTTTCCTGCTTATTTTATTCAGGTCTTCTCCCCCTATAAGACAAAAAGATTCTATGTGGTCCAAGATAATACATATCTTTGTTCATTTCTAGATCCTCAGCAACATAGGAAGTGCTCAGTACATTTCACTGAGTGAATAAATAAATAAGGTAATTCACATCTTGCCACAGGTAAGATCCCAGGTCTGGGGCATTGACAATATATTTATTTATCTATTTAGTGTTACTGGTAAGAGAGTAATAGGAAAAACAAACATTTGCATCCCAGGGACAGAGAACCAAGTTAACCTCGTGGAATATGAAGGAACTGGCCATTCTAGGTAGGATGGGGAAAAAGCAGGCACCCCGTGTTGTTTAAGATCTTAGTGCAATTCCGATCACCTATACACTAATGTGGGCTGATTCATTCTCAAATGACATATTTTTGTATTTTTTGTGGAAATTGCCAAGCTACATTGTTACCGTAAATAGAATATTACTAAAGTGCTTTAACCAAGCCAGCTGGAAGCCTTGACATTTCATCCATATTGTTATTTATATACATATTTACAGCTGCCACCTGCCTGTTACTTGGCTGTATCATAAAGCAGGGCTGTTCCCGTTTCATTACACTTTGACATTTTACTATAACTGCATTGCTTCCCATTCCTTAGTTTCCAATTGCTCTGCAGCCACTCTTGAATTATATTGCCTTGGTAATAGAATAAAAATCTTTCTCTGTGGTAGTACTAGTCTCTCTCTTTCTCTCTCTCTGTTCCTCCCCCCCCCATACCCAGATGGTACAAATTGTAGCTGGCGCATGTAACAATTATAGCAGCTTCTGCTGCTCAAATGAACCCCCACAAACCCCACTGAGTTAGATTAGATTAGGGAATTGGGAGGTGAGGAGGGCTGGCCAGTGGGCTCGGCTGAAGCCGATGGCTATTTGGTTGTGCCTCTGTGAGATGGGAAATAAATGTTTCCTGCCCCAGAATGGTGCTGAGATCCCTTACCTCAGAAAGGGAATACAGGCAGAAAAGCCAAGAACTCAATTAAAGCAAGGCACGTTTAATTTCCAAATGGTAGCATAGTCTAAGCTAAGAAAATCTGGATTCTGAGGGCAGGGGAAAGAATGAGTTTGGGGAATCCCTTCCGCCATTGTTCCGAAGTCAAGGCACCTGTGCTGTCAAGCGAGAGCAGCAGAGAAGAGCTGGCCCGCCCAGGTTAGCTTCTCCACTGCCTCGGCCAGCCAGGCCGAGAGAACAGGGCTTTCTCTTCGCTTCAGTTTCCNACTTCAGTTTCCTAGACTGTTCCAGCCAAAAGAGAAGACTTTTTGCATTCATTACAAGAAGCAGCATGCTGTCAAGACATCCTTGCAGGGTTTACACAGAATAAGCACAGAGTAAAACCTCCTAGAACTGAGTAGGACTGAGTCCGCATTGAACATACAAGGTCCCACCCAAAAGTCTCCCTAGCAATGCTAGAAATCTGATGTCCTCCCCCTCGGGGTGTGCATCCCCATTCCCCAGGAAGCTGGCTGTGCTCGGCCTGATTCTCCTCCTCCAGCNTCCCCAGGAAGCTGAACTAACGCTCAGCCTGTCCTTCCTGGCAGGTCAGTCTCCTCCTTGTCACTCAGGAACTCCCAGCTGCCTCTGAGTTTAGCACTCAGAAGCAATGCCCAGGCCTTATCTCATCAGAGCAGTAACTGGAGGAGGCAGTCACCTCTCTGTTTCACATGGAGAGGACTCTTCGACCGCTGGCCTTTGAGCTACCAAACCACACTCTAAATTCACACCCTGCAATCCACCTGCTCCGTGCTCTCTCACTGCCGCCGGACTCCACTGAACATCCAGACCACATCCTTGAGTCCTACTGCTGTCATTGAGTCTCACCAATGTCTAGTTGGATCTCCAGGTTCTGCCCCCCGGAACCCACTCCAACAGCCTGAAGACCTAATCATTAATATCCACGCCTGGCACCCAGTAGGCAATTAATGCCAATGCCCTTCTCCTTACTAGGATGCATAAGAAGTGAGAAAGGGGAAGGGGTGGAGATGAGCATTCAAGTCCCAGACATACCAGCAACTCCTTTTTTTTTTTTTTTTTGCCTTAAGAAACTTCCCCTGGGGTTTGCTATGGACCGAATGAGTGTGTTCCCCCGCAAATTCACATGTTGAAATGTAAACTCCGATGTGACAACATTCAGAGGTGAGGTCTTGCAGGGGTGATTAGGTCATGAAGATGGAGCCCTCATGAATGGGGTTGGTCCTCTCATAGAGGAGACCCAGAGAGCGCCCTCAACCCCTTCCACCTTGAGAAGGACACAGACGAAAGGCAAAAAGACACTATCTCTGTACTAGGAAGGAGGTCCTCACCAGAAGACAAATCTGCTGGGACCTTGATCTTGGACTTGCCAGCCTCCAGCACCCGTGATAAATAAATGTCTGTTGTTCACAAGCCACCCAGATATAGTGTGTCCCAGCAGCCCAGACACACTCAGACAGGCTCCCCAGGCCATTGTTTCTTCATCTGTAACCTCAGGGAGATTATCTTCCAATTCTTATAGCCAGGTTATTCTCTACAGCCCCTTCTTTTTGAATTTGTTCTTTGTACTTCTCTCTTTTCGTTCGCACTTTAGATTAATACTGCCTGCCTTCCTTCCTTCCTTCCTTCTTTCTGAAATCCCTCCCTCCCTTCCTTCCTTTCTACTTTCTTCCCTTCCACACAATCAGGGTTCACCAAACACAATACTCTCTGCTGTCAGATTTTCCTCTTCCATCTTTCAGCTCAATCCCAGCCTGCCAGTAACTAGGATAATAGGGTCTGGAGTTCACACCGAGGAAGGCTCCAGTGGCGAGGCTGGTCCCGAACACCCCTGGGGCATGTGATGTCCTTCTCTCCACTCCAACTCTGCACCTCTCCTCATGAGTGCCAGAGATACGGTTCTCCATTTCTCCTTCCTCTCATGGCATAATGTCCTACTTGCCTTTTCAAATGCCTTCAAACCCATTACATCTCAGACCTGCAGTCTCAGATGTCATCAGAACAAATCCCCAAGTATTTAGTCTTTATGGCACAGAGGCAGTGTTTCCAAGTCCTGGATGAAAAAACACATTTCTTTCTCCTCAGCTAAAAGCATCTGTTCAACACATCATCACTGAGAACCGACTATGTACCAGCCACTGTCCTGGGCATGGGGGGTGCACAACCCTGAATCCAGTAGAGCTTTGAAGTCTCCTGAGGGGGAGGTGAAGACATTGTGATAAACAAGAAGAAACACTAACAGGGAAGTTACAGAACACGGCGAAACTACAGCATGGGGTGACGGGACAGATCATGACTCAGGGTGCCATGTCTACTAGGCGAGGGGCACTGAGTGAAACACACATGCTAACGAAGAAGGACTCGCTCCTTGCAAGACCTGCGTGAAGAGCACTGCAGGCAGTGAGTCTGCAGAGACCCACAGGCAGCGTCAACGGCAGGCGGGATCAGGGAGTCAACAGAAAAGCCCTACAAATGGTCCCTCCTACGATCTTAAGAGTAAGTGGAGAGGGTCTACATATGATTCCAGAAAGAAAGCATTTTCCCCAGAGGATAGAATTTCATGGCTTTGACATCATGACTTCTATAACACAGCTTTCTGAGCACTGAGCAAAGGCAGACGAAATGGTGAGTCTCTGAATCTCAGGATTACTTTTTTTTTTTTTAAGTCTGCAAAAATTTTCTTCCTCGGGTTCATCTTAAATGATCTTCCCAAATGTTTGGCTCAGGACTCTCCTGGCTCAGGGGATTCACCAGAATTTTATGGAAACCCTGAGGACTGACCAACAGCTCTCCCTCTGGCTGTCTTATCTCTTCAATATCTCATGCATCCCCTACTCTGAGCTCTTTTCATGTCATGCAATCAAATCCCACCCACTGAGCAATGGAAGCACCTTTCCCACACCTCTTAAGTTCCCTTTCTCCAGTAGTCCAGGAACTGACACAGGAAGCCATTTCTAGCCAGTGTTAGGAAGTCTGGGAAGACAACCCATCTGTCCTTTAAGTCAGCGTCTTGAGTTTTTAATTGCTTCTAAGTTCATCCATCTCCTTTCACTGCCTCTCTCCCCCGTTCACCATCTTTACATGCTATACTGGGTTGAAGACTATCCTCCCAGAAATTCATGTCCACCCAGAATCGCAATCAGAGTGTGACCTTATTTGAAAATAGGGTCTTTGTAAATGTCATTAAGAGGAGATCATACTGGATTAGGGTGGGCTCTAAACCCAAGGACTAGTGTCCTTCTAAGAGGCCATGTGAAGATGCAGTAATACAGCAACAAGCCAAGGGGCCCCAACGATTGCTGGCAGCCACCAGAAGAAGCTAGAAAGAAGCACAGATTCTCCCTCAGAGCTCTCAGACAGAATGAGTCCTATGTGCACCTTGGTTTCAGACTTCTAGCTTCCAGGACTGAGAGAGAACACATTTCTGGTGTTCCAAGCCACTCTGTATGTAGTAATTTGCTGTGGTAGCCCTGGGAAACTATTCCAATTGGCTACATCCATATATCCTTTAATTCTTAGGTCAATGTCCCATCTTAAGAGTAGCCTTCAGGGCCCTTGAGAGTTGGAATCTTCAAATTTTCGTGTGCCTCAGAATCATGGGGGTGGATGGTTCTTAAAGATGGAAATCTCTGCGTGCCAACCTCAGAGATTCTGACTTGGTAGTTGTGAAGTGGCCAGGAACTTACAGGTCTAACAAGCTTCCTGTAGCTCAGGTGATGTTAATGCAGGTGGTCAATAGAAGATACACTGAGATATCTGCCTAAATTAGTTCAATTCAACTACATTCCACTCTGGCCTTCCCTAAGTACTGTGGCCTTGAACCAATGTATTTAGCTCTCTTTAGACATGACTCTTTTTTTTTTAAGACTTTATTTTATTTATTTGACAGAGATAGAGACAGCCAGCGAGAGAAGGAACACAAGCAGGGGGAGTGGGAGAGGAAGAAGCAGGCTCATAGCAGA
>NC_048227.1:32661202-32662860 GCF_002007445.2 Ailuropoda melanoleuca
CTGATGTGGGGCTTGATCCCATAACTCCGGGATCACGCCCTGAGCCGAAGGCAGACGCTTAACCGCTGTGCCACCGAGGCGCCCCATCTTTAGACATGACTCTTAACCAATACTTAATTTTTTTTTTAAATGTAAGAGGAGGGGGGCTCCTGGGTCGCAGCATTGTTAAGCGTCTGCCTACGGTTCAGGGCGTGATAACGCGTTATGGGATCGAGCCCCGCATCAGGCTCCTCTGCTATGAGCCTGCTTCTTCCTCTCCCACTCCCCCTGCTTGTGTTCCCTCTCTTGCTGTCTCCATCTCTGTCAAATAAATAAATAAATAATCTTTTTAAAAAATGAATGTAAGAGGATGGCAGTGAGACAATTAGTCCAACTGAGGCAGAAGGTCACAGCAAGGAAAATCAGGACATCCAAGGTGGGGTTTGAAGCACAGTTCATGACCACTTCAGAAAATTAGCCTCTTTACTGCAAAATTTCATTTGGAAACAGAGGTGGGTAATCAGAAGGTGACAGAACTGAAGTTTCAGAGAGTATCACTTATGGCAGTGTGTTTCCAAGGCCATGCCTCACTTCNATGGCAGTGTGTTTCCAAGGCCATGTCTCACTTCGCACATGTAATTTTACATCTCTACCCTATAGAGGGCTCCTGAATTGTGTATGTGTCGCATTTTATAAAACCCAGATCCCCCTCTGCTGGGGAAATAGAAAGAGATGAGTTTAGGTTGGTGTGGAGGGTTCTGATTACTAGGATAAGAATTCTGCAGTTCCTGGAGTTGGTTCTGTGGGACTGTCTGATAGGGAGCTACTGGGCTTCTGGCGCAAGGGCAGACATGGTCCTGTGCTTCAGTCCTGGTCTGATGGAACTCGGCAGCACTTAGCAGCCTGGGAAAAGGCTCATATGGAAGGTTACTCAGATTATGTCTGCACACCACTTAGTGTATGGTTGAAATACAGTAAATGTCAATCTTTCCTCCCGAGCTCGATTATAGCTCAACTATGGGCAAATGTGGGTACTTAGCCTATACCATTCAGGAAGAACCTGCTGGAAACCTCTAGTCTGGTTATACTAGAAAAACATGGGCTCATCTGTTTCTATACCTCTTGATCTTCCGAAACTAGAATCAAGCAATTGTCTATCCCAGGGCAGCTTGGATGAAGTGACTCTTGAGTTTACAAACTCCAGTGACAAGTAACTCATTCACAAGGAGAAGACAAAAGTCCTCCTTCCTCTAAATTCCCCACGAGGGTCTAGGGAGACTCAAGGGCTGGGCAAACATTTCCTCAAGAGCTGCTGGTTACTAAAAGCCCTATTTGTCAATGACAATTCTGTCTCCTTCTCTACTGTTAATTAGTCATTTCACACAGCATCTTTGACAAGGAGTTAAGTCCCAGTTAACCTAGATTTCAGACAAGATGGAGTAGCAAAGGAGGAAAGTAAGACCAACACTACAAAACTGTTGTCCGGGCTGAGATTAGAAGCGGAAGACTGCTGGGGCGCCTGGGTGGCACAGCGGTTAAGCGTCTGCCTTCGGCTCAGGGCGTGATCCCGGCGTTATGGGATCGAGCCCCACATCAGGCTCCTCTGCTGTGAGCCTGCTTCTTCCTCTCCCACTCCCCCTGCTTGTGTTCCCTCTCTCGCTGGCTGTCTCTATCTCTGT
>NC_048227.1:32662897-32743821 GCF_002007445.2 Ailuropoda melanoleuca
AAAAAAAAAAAAAGCAGAAGACTCCTAACTCTTGAAATGGCCTTGTTTAGTCAAGAAAAGGACAGGTGTGATAGGCCAGCAATGGGTATTAAGGAGGGCACATATTGCACGGAGCACTGGGTGTTGTACACAAATAATGAATCATGGAACTTTACATCAAAAACTAAGGATGTACTGTATGGTGACGAACATAACATAATAAAAAATTATTAAAAAAGAAAAGTAAAGGACAGGTGTTGGAAGGAAAACCCAGCCTAATAGCTAAGTAATTAAGTAAATTAAACTGGAAAATATCCACCACCTATTCGAGACCATTCATTCTGCAAGTGTTTATTAGAACACCTCCATGAGTGAGGACTTGGATAAGGTGCCGAAAGAATATTTGTAGTTGTAGACCAGGTACTTTTGGACCATCACTCTCTGGGCATCTTCAGGGTCACCCCATGGGCAAGGACAGGGAAAAGAACTATGGTTGGAGGTCTCCTCGTATTCTGAATTTCTCAGGGACAGAGGGAAACACCCTCTGTATTCTGTGAAGGGCTTCATGGGGACGGGCTTGCTGGCGAGAAGATGTTTTATATTCTGAATCAGATGGCCACGATCTCACTTGATTTATGGACCTGTCACTATTATTTGATGCTTTATCAAATATGTTTTGAGAAGTTCATTTGATGAGCCTCTTTAACTCTCAGAAGCTTGTCCTAATTATGCAAATATGGGATAAATATCGTGATTCCTGCTTTCATTTCCTCCAATGGAGCTGGTGCACAGAGAGACCAGGGACCTGTTGGCCTCCAGGGCGGTGAGGGAGGAGAAATGGAGGATCTCGTTGCTATCAAGGTAAGATTGCAAGAGGCCTGATCCATATTGAAGTGCATGCCATCATTCTTTTTTTTCCCCTATTATCTATTTTTCTTCTACTGTTTATAATACTCACACTAACGCAGGCACTAACACCAACATCTTTAATACGTTTAATCCTGGTTAACCACCAGGCGCTATGCTGAACTCTTCACAAGGTGCTAGCCTTTCCCTACCCAGCACATTCCTCCAATCCAGCACCAGCATCCACAGTTGATAAGACAGTATTTCTCTGCGCAGTAAAGAATTTTGCTCATTTTTACTTGTCAAAGAAAAACTTCAAAGTCAGTCTCAGTAATAGAGTTGAAAAAAGTTCTTCATGTGACATATCATGATTATGGATTTGCTGAGACTCAGAAATGATGGTAAACTTTTATAGGCAGTGTGATAAATAATTTTGTCGTCAGGTTGACTAGGCCAAGAATGCCCAGAATAACATAGTATCTGGGTATGTCTGTGAGGGTGTTTCTAGATGAGATTAGCATTGAAATTGGTGGGCTCAGTCAAGCAGAACACATTCTCCAATGTAGCTGGGCACTGTCCAACCTATGGAGGGCCTTTTAACAGAACAAAAAGATGGAGGAAGGGAGGATTCATCCCCTGTCTGCCTGCTTGAGCTGGGACATCTAATCTCATCTTCTCTTGACCTTGGACTGAGATTTGCACCATTGACTCCCCTGGCTCTCCAATGGACTGGGATGGGAACTACATAGCCAGGCTTTCCTGGGTCACCAGCTTGCAGGCTATGGGACTTCTCAGCCTTCATAACCACTTGAGCCAATTCTTTATAATAAATACATATATATCTATATATCTATACATATCTCCTAATCTCTGATTGGTCCGATTCCTTTGGGGAACCCTGACTAATACAGGTACTACTATCTTAATACCTAAACTCACCCAAGACCCTTCAAATACAGGTCAGGATGAAGAGTGAGAAGCCTGTGCTGGCCAGTCAGAACCTGGTCAGAGACATCTTGCAGAACATCTTCATTATTTATAGCAGCTGTCTTTGCATTTCATTTCTCTCCAGATCCTTAAGACTTTGACTCTGTCATCTGTTCCCAATATTGCCACTGGCATCCTTCACTGGAGCCCTTTCTTTGGATTCTACAATCTCACAGCTAATTTTTGAAGATGTACATCTCCTTAAAACAATGACCCTGCCCTGATCCCATGGACTCTATACCAAGCAGACCACACTCACGTTTGTAAGTTTACCCTTTACGGAAAAGTCAAGGTATAGGGTAAGCTCCTGGGGAAGACATTTCCTCGAGACTTAACACTGAAGACGTGCACAACTGTAATCTGAAATAATAACCCTAGCCAATGTTGGTTCAGCTTTCTGTGATTCAAGTGTTTTGCAGAGGGATGGTCTTGTTTGACTTAAATATATATTATATTAACACATCTAACTTAAAACAACTACAGAAAACAATTCCAACTACTCCCTGATAGACAAACTGAAAGTATTCTCTTGAAGATAAATATGTATAGCTTTTGTTTCAACCCAGAGAAAGGATGCCTAAGGCAACAAAGGAATATGAAAATAGCAATGTCTTATTGCAGGTAGTTTGGAAGCCAACATTTTCACCCCATGCACATGACTAACTAGTTACAAGGTCTTAAACAAGTCAGTTCACCTCTCTGCACATCCGTTTCCTTGTTTATAAGTTAGGGGTAATAGATCTCTCCTGGCTCATTGTTGGGGTTTTTTGAGAGGTTCAAACAAGACCCCACATGTAAAAAGCTTTCTACTTAGCGAAACACTACCCCTCAGAACTACGTGTAGACAGAAGTAGACTGCACATTTTATGACCCTTAACACGTGATTAATGAAAAGGCTTCCGAAAAATAAGTGTAAGAGAGCCATAGAAAGGGAAGATGAGGGTGTTTATTATACAAACCAGGCTGTTGGATTTCATACCTGGCAAAATTCAAGGGCCTTAGCGTGCCTACCCGTCAGATGCCGAACTGAAACCTTATGGGGAGAAGAGAAAGAAGAGGGGGGGTAGAGAAAGCTCTGGAAGCCAGAGCTTATTAAATCAATTACATGATTAATGTGAAAGAGTGTGTGTGAGCTGCAAGGAGGAGGAGGCAGGAGCTCACTCAGTGCAGTAAAGGCCGCTGATCAAGCATTTTTTGTAACCTTTTAAGCCACCAAGAAAATTGCCTCTTGGTGGATGAATCAAACCGGAGAAATATATTTGTTGGCAGCTTTTCATATTAAAAAAAAAAAAAAAGGTGGGAGTATATGAAATCTCCTGTACTGCTCAATCTCAGAATTGACAAATATTAGAACGTCAAAACATCTCCATAGGAATCAAGAATGACATTTTATCTTTGGTCAGATTTTCCTCGTGCAACGCAAGGGTAAAGTCTCGTGATTTCGATAGGAATGGGGCTGTCCCAAAGAAGAAAGGATGCTGATTGGAGTGTTTGGTAGAATTTTCTTCCCAGTGCACTGTGGGAGACACGTGTAAACTCCCCAGGATGAGTGTAGTTCCATGAAAGAGCATTAGGAAGGGGCGATGACTCAAGTCATCTCTTTGACAGAGTTTGAAGATGAATTCTTGGCGGTCGTGAGCAAGGTCCTGAATCAGAAGAAAAAAAAAAAGGGCGGGGGGAGGAAAAAACACCAAAAATAAAAAAATAAAAATAAATAAAAAAACAACTCACGCAGGCACCCCAACCAAATTAGCTGATTTGGTGAGTGACTATAGCAGGTTGAGGCCAGGGTTTCCATTAGCAACCAGGTCTTTCCCGTTCCGGTTGACAAGATGGACAACCATCCACCCTCGTAAAAGATTCATGACCCAACTTTGCACTCTCGACTGCTTGCTTGCTCATAAAACCAGTGCAAATCCTATCAAAAATTTAGCAGAATCCCTGCCTCATCTGTTTAGGCCTGAAGCTAGTTGCAGGGACAACTCATTAGGGACAGGCTCATTAAAACCAGCCCTTGGGCAAAAGCAGTTTGCGGGCTCTCTCATTTTCATTCGCTCTCACCTCCCTGCCTAACCTCCGTGAGCCCTCAGACACAGGGCTTCTAATGATTTTGTACAGTGTGCAGGTCTGTTCCGAGGAGGTGCAGGGCCCAGGGTTCGACAAATACCACTCCTTAAGTCTGCCAAAGATAATCTGCATCTCCTCCTTTGTGTGCGTAGGGAGGGCTGTGCGGAGAGGGGGGTGCGCTAGGCAGAGGGAGGAGGGAATCCTGAAGGCGGGCCAGCTTCTCACCTGGGGACGGCTGCGGTAACACCTGGCATTGGAGCGGTCACAGGAGCCCTGAGGACCAAACCAGAGCTCTGGCAGCACGACGGCCAAAAGGTAAAGTCTTTGGGGTCCCACTCATGCATCCTGTTCAGCCCAGCACTCAGACCCTTGGGCACCTGGATCCTAAGCAACAGCCTGGCTAATGGATTCATTACCAGATGTTTTCTGCTGTGTGCCAGGGATGCCATTCTCTACATGAACTAAAGAAGAAGCTTATTTGTGCTGAGAAAGAGCTGTTGGATCCTCCAGGCATGGCTGTAAAGAACAGGCAGCGCCGAGGCAGATGCAAAGCTTTCCTGTTGCCAATTTCTCTGGGCAAGTTTATTTTCAAGGGGTCAGAGGGGAGGGCTCAAAACTCACATGCTTGTGGGGGCCACTGGGTAGGTAAGCAGGCTGAGTCAGGTCAACAGTGAGTGACAGAGACTGTGTTGAACTGGAAAGCTTAGGCCCCACTTAAGGGGTCAGATGCTGCAGGGCTCCCACAGATGGATGGAATGTAGGGAAGTTGCCCGATATGCCAAAAGTCCGATTTTTCACAAGAAGCCTGAAAACTGGATTTTAAGTGAAATCTTTAGGCCGCTAATTTTTAAATGTTGGCTGCTAGTAATAGAAAGTGAAAACTGTAACCAGATGGGAGAAAGAAAGGTGCAGATTTCAGATTTACAACACCTGATCTGAGAAAAGACACTGAATTAGAAGGAGCCTAGATTCTAGTGTGACCTTTACAACCACCTGATGACACCAGCACAGGTCCCTCTCCACTCTTCTGAAAAATGAGGGGTTTGTCCATGTGATCACTCAGACCAACCTTCTGGGACTCTGATCCTTTAAAAGTAAACTATATTAAGGGGGCTTACAGTTTCCAAAATCATTTAACCATCTCAAATGGAACTGATAGGCTAAGAGCTCCACCACTGCCAAAGCCATCGATGCTGATTGTTCTTAAAACATAGATTATTAGCTTCATAGAGCTTCCAGAATCACCAAGGCAGGTGCAGGGGGCACTGATTCCCTAGCCACATTGAGCTTCAGTGGAACAAGGCGGTGGGGGGATGGTTGGTTTCTGGGGCCGAAGGTTGAGCGGCAGCTCCATCTCACAGGTACCAGGCAGGCCGCCCCCTCCGTCCCTTCCATAAGAGGATGAAGTTAGACTTGACTAGAAGCTGACACACTTGTGCCAACCTGAACTTTTCGGTTCCTTGCAATGCCCTGGGCACTGATAAAGGTGGAGACGACATCAAAACAGGTGACGTTGAGGAGGCCAAGCCTTGGGTTTCATTTCCCTTCTTTCTTTCCTCCTACCCAGCCCCAAACGGACGCTCCACTTGACCCATCTTGTTCTGAGCGTTCACCTGAGGCTTTGAGCCCAATGTGTGGAATAAAAATAAATAAATTTATTTGAATATTCTCCAAATGCAAAGTATGGAAGTCACAGCAGGACCTCTAAGCCCAAAGTTTCTAGAAGCCTGATGATTTGCTGAAATTAAGCTGGACCACTTACCATCTAACGCTGGCCATTATTACTCGGCGTCTCTGTGCCTCTTACCCATCAGCTATCAGGGTTGGGGGTACACAAGGGGATTTCCCTCCCTAAAATTGTCATATTCATCTTCTCTCCTTTTCCTCACCTCAAAAGGTTACCACAAAATCAGTAAACCTGCTTTTCCCCACTGCTAATTCTCCGATGCCCCCCTCCTCCTCTTTCCCCCCGGTAGACGGTGGCTGGGGTAAAACACACTCGGTGCTAACTTGGGGAGACCATAAAGCCACAGGGGCGTGATTTCCCTCATCAGAAACGATTTGGTTGTTCTGTGGTTGAAGAAAGCAGGAGTCTACACCACGAATCTATTCCAGTGCACTGGTTTTCTATTAGCCTTTAACACATCGTCGCTTCTCTTTTCTATCTGCATTATTGCCACCTCTTCCACAAACCCCAATTTGACAAGCAAGAAATCTGTAAATTTGGGGGTGGATGCTCAGGAAAGACGATGCATGAGGAAAAGACATGTCCATTAGCAATGCAAATACAGTCACAAATGAGACAGCACTTGCATGAATAGTGCCTTTAAAACAGTTATTTAATCCAGCTAAAATTTATCTTCAGGAAAAACTGAGCGGCATTGGGACTGAAGACATTTTGCATTTAAAACATGGATTACATGCTCTCTTAGTGGCCTTTTTTTTAGGGGAGATATTTGCAAATCTCATTTATGCTGACTTTCAAGGCTTGGAGATAGCAGGGGCGAGGCGGGTAATTCTGGGTTAAAAATCATGCCCAGACTGGAAGAACACAAATGATTTATTCCCTTTTTAGCACAACTAGGTGTGTTTTCCTGTATCCAAGAAGAGAGGTGCGGCTGTAGCCCTTACTATTATAAGACTGCCTTTCATGGGACCCTTGCGGCAGGACCGACTCAGGCTGCTCTGCGAGAGGGAGTAGGAAGCTTCAGATGGCTGCCGCTGGGCCAGGAGGAGATGGTCGCATTCTGGTGTGATCATGGGATCAGTATCTTTTGCTCCCTCAACTTTATCTGTGGGTGCAAGGTCTCCTACAACACTGAAGAAGAGAAGCACAATGCAGACGCGTGCATAAAGGACCATCAACCGGAAGGACATCCCCACCAGCCCAGCGACATGACGGTGCTCCTCCTTGTGCCCTGAGCGCACATGGAGAGACCCCACGTTGCCTCAACAAAGCAGAATGCAATGGCTCCCGCCGAACTCCACTCCACCAAGCGCGACCTGCCTTCATTAGAGATTCTCTACAAACAGGTGCTTCTCACTGGGCTGACTTCTGAAATGGCTTTCTTTTTATTCCCAGGGACACATCAAGAGCTGAGGGGGGATTCATGCAGTATAGATCAGTAGGCCATTGACAGCGCATCAGGCTTTGACAAGCTGCTTGGCTTGGTTGAAAGTCTAGGTTGGGCTTGGGCCCGTCAAGGCTACGCTATTGAATTATTGACAGGCGCTCACTGTGTTGCAAGGGGAGAGCGAACCATAGCCTCAGTTCAATAAAGATGAAATGGAAACCCTCTCTGAAGCCGACTTTAGCACGTTAAAGGAGTTTTAATGGGCTGGTTTAAAATTCAGTAAGAGAATGCATTAGGCTGATTATATTTTCAATGGATAAATGCAGGCACGCACGCAAGTTTGGAATTCTGAAGGGCTTACAAATGAGTGGGGAGCCTGTCAGGACAAATTACGCCCTTCTAAAGGAAAGCCAGAGTCCATGTGTGCTCCAGCCTGGTCTCAAGAGCAGTTCTCTTCCTGCCCTCTCTCCTAGATTCCCTCCTTCTGTCATCCGGCAGAGCGCTAAACTCCTAGCATGATGCCGCAGAAGGATCGTGCAAGTGTCTTTCTGGATACTTTGGCCTCAAAGGACCCAAACCACGGACTGCTGATGGCACTTTTTACCTCTTCCTAACCTCTTCCTAACCTCCATCCGCATTCCTGGCAAGAACAAGGCATTCCTCATATCAGCATTCTCTTAGAAGACATGAAGAGCTATGGGTAGCTGGTGTCCCCTGGTTAGCAAATTATTATTAACAATTCTGATTTTTCTTATATAATCTCTTTTCTTCTTTAAATTTCCACCTGCCAAGATTTACTTGTATTTTAATAGCTGATGTCAGACAAGCAGCGTGGAGCAAGTCCCATTTCAGAACTATAATTTTAAATACAATGAGACACGCATCAACTGTCGCATTGACATGCAGGGAATTATTCCACGTGGACTTCTAAAGTGCATCCTAAAAGCTTCAAAGACCGAGCACATTTTAAAAGAATTTAAATTGATGATCACGGTGTGCTTTTTTTTTTTTAAGCAATTTGTCTAATATGACCCTATATTCATTTTTTTTTTCTGATTTCTCTTCCAATGGGCTGCCTCCTGTCAAATTGCAGAAAGGGCCAACCAGCACATCTAAATCTGTGCTCATTTGCCTTCCGCAGGATTATCTTTGCCACGTTGAGCAGTATAAGTAAATCAAAGATGCTTCTTAGGGCTGCAGGAGTAGGCTAACCTCCAGACAAATATTTAGAAGGCAGCTTTGCCTACTCTGGCCTTAATCGTTTCCAACTGATTTGACTTATTCTAATTACAGCCTTTATGTTATAAAAGCCATTTTTATGTTGCCGGGGAGCAGTTTCATTGCAAATACATGAAATTTTGCTGAGTTTCCGTTCCCATGTTGATTATGGAAATGGTACTCTGCAGCTTGGCTCTAATTAGAAAAACACACTGCATGGAACGTCAACAATTTTTAACATTAATAACGCACCGACAGTGTCCTTTTGTCTCTCTTAACATCCTTTCCACAAAAGCTGCCACACCAGAGAGCCTGGGATCTACTCTGCCTCAGAAGTAACACTCCGTTCACCCAGGTCTGATGGCCAAGAACTCCTTCCCCACCCCTCAAAGCGGGAATTGCCAATTTGGAGCAGAAGGACACTAGTTTAATAGAACAGAAAAGTGAGGGGGGAAAAGATAATTAAATTCTAGCACAATTTAGGGTAATGCATTTGTTTCATGGCTGTGAACTTGGAAAATTCTAGCACAGTATCATAATGCAGATTAAATGGGTCCTACGGCAAATCAGAACGATGCATCTATTCCAGGGCCTTTCTTGGAGGATGAGGTTTTTATATGTTGGGAGGATCTCAGTAAAGAGCCTAAATAACTTTCTAGATATTTCACTTGGATTGGAGGTAAGCCAGGACCAGCCCTTTAACCTTACTGGGCCTCAGCCTACCCCTCTTTGGAATGGGATGACCACGACGGCCTTGCGAGGTTATGGTGAGGACAAAGATGAGGCACAATGCGAGACTTTCGCACCATGTCGTGAATGCACACTCACCCAGCTCTTTGGGAGTAATCTGATGGACCTTATACTAATTTCCAATGTCCCTAACTTTTGAACAGGCAATTCCACTCCCTGTAAAATATCTGACATGAAGCCATACACATAAATCCAAACACATTTATTCCAGTTTTCCTACCAAAATGCTTTGGAATACGAATAAAAAGCACAGAAAAACAAACTGGAAATAACATAAGCATTGATCAGAAGGAAAGATCACATCTGTGATCCTCTGTTAAGTGAAAAAAAAAAGTGAAAAAAAAAACCAACCCAGAAAGAGTAGAATAATTACAATGAAAATACATATATCACTTGGCCAAGAAACAGGAGCATCTTAAAAGGGAAAGGTACTGCCAATGTGCCCACCAAAAAGCTGTCTTGAGTTACACTGTCATCGGCTGAGCTGTTTGCATGTGGGGAGAGAACTTCTGTGATGTGCAAGGTTCAGGCCGCACTGTCCCTAGAAAAGTGGTCAAAGAAGGCACGTGTGACTGAAGATCACAGTGGAGAGACAAGAAAAGAAGTTGCTGTGTTACAGGAGACAGAATGTGCTGCAGTGACGTCCAAGGACCTCAACAGGCATTGCCTTCTTGGGTCATTGCCATGGGGAAACACACACACACACACACACACACACACACACACACACACACACACACAATGGGGCAACTCCTGAGGTGAAAATACAACCTCCTGCATGGAAGAATGGAACTGGCTTTCCTTCAGGCAAGATCTGAAGAGGAGGCTATGATTTTTCACCTGTCGGATGGAGACCCTGAAAGAATCTTTTTCCTCTGTGCACTAAGCCCACTCAAATGCTAAAACCCACAAACAACCAGTCTTACAGGGCAGACACTTTTCCCCGTAGGAAGCCAAATCTGCTTCATGTGGACTTGCTCCGGTTATCCTTGCATTTTCTGCCCAATAGTCCTTTTTTTTTTTTTTTAATTTCTTTATTGGACAGAGATAGAGACAGCCAGCGAGAGAGGGAACACAAGCAGGGGGAGTGGGAGAGGAAGAAGCAGGCTCATAGTGGAGGAGCCTGATGTGGGGCTCCGATCCCATAACGCCGGGATCACGCCCTGAGCCGAAGGCAGACGCTTAACCGCTGTGCCACCCAGGCGCCCCTTGCCCAATAGTCCTTAAACCAGGTCCCTCTTTGGCTTCAAAATCTCCACGGATATGCCTGCTGCCCTCTCTGCGAGGTAACGCTTACGTTAAGTGTGGGCGGCACAGAGTGACTTCAAAAGAGAGTAACTTTGCCATGGAGAAACCTGACCAATGCTACCTCAGCCATAGGGTCGAGGCAAACATCCACAGTGATTAACCTGACAGGATGTGCCCCTGAGAGAATGTGATGAACATGGCACTTGACCTCTGTGGTCTTCCTCCCTAAACTGATAACCTCAGTCTAACCATGAGAAGAACATCAGATTAGCCCTAAACTGCAGGACACCCTACAAAATACTTGGCCAGTACTCCTCAAGACCATCAAGGTCAAAGGCAAGGCATGTCTAAGAAATTGTTGCAGACCACCGGGGACTAAAGAGACACGACAACTGAACGTAATGTGGTACCCTGGACGGGATCCAGGAACAGAAAAGGGACATTAAATAAAAATTAAGGAAATCTGAATAAAATATGGATTTTAGTTAACAACAATGCATCAATATTGGTTCATTAGTTGTGATAAATGTACCATAGCAATGAAAGATGTTAACAGTAGGGAAAGTGGGTGCAGGGTACATGGGAACTCTCTGTACTATCTTTGCAACTTTTCTGTAAATCTAAAGCTATTCTAAAAACAAACCATTTATTAAAAATAATAAACTTTAGGGGCCTGCTAGGACCTCTGAAACATGTGGTCCAGTAAGACATGGTGGCCCTTGCATTTTGGCCCCTGTTTCATCTCCCACGCTCACCTCAACTGTCTCAACTCCTGTCACACTGAGTGTTAGAGTATCTCTCACTGGGTTCATGATCTTTGCTCCTGTGCTCTCCTCTACTAGAACCAACCCTGACCTTCTGATTTTTCTTCCTTTTTACCTGGCTGGTGCCTGTTAGTGTCTTTAAGATCATTCAGTCTTGACCCCTTCAAGAGCAGCTTCCAACAGCATTAATTGTTCATCCTCAACACTCTCATTAATACCCTGTCCAAAATTCCACTTACCTCTTCAGTTTATAATTAATTGTCTAGTATACCTGTCTACCACACTTCTCTGAACTCCTCCAGAACTGGCCTCCTTTGCCTTTTTCTCTCTGCCACTTGGCTCTGTGCATGGTACAGAGCAGATGTGAATTAAGTATTTTTAGAATGGATGGATGGATGGAAGGATGGATGGAAGGATGGATGGATGGATGGATGGATGGATGGACAGATGGATGGAAGGATGGATGGATGGATGGATGGATGGATGGATGGATGGGAGGTTGGATGGATGGATGGATGGGAGGATGGATGGATGGAGGGACTGGTAGAGCAATTATTTTCTCTCTGTTCTTATAGAAACTGATGGTCTCTCTCAGACAACTCCCCATACATTTGAAGTCAGATGGGTTTACTTACATCATATGAACCCCATAAGGCCTGACTCAGATGCTGCCTTTTTTGGGCAGTCTTTTAGTGTGATTGTATCACTCATTCATCTGGTTCCTACAGAGCAATATGCATTCATTCCACTGCTTTGTAACTGACCTGAAGGGAGCATCTTCCCTATTAGACTTTAAATCCCTGAGAACAGAAGCCATGCCTTCTTTGTATGATAACATAAGGGCAGGAAAAAGTATAAATCGGAATTCCTTTTAGGGAGAGTATTGCCTTTATTGAGGAGAAGGCCTGGGTAGGAGCTGAGTGCCTTAAGTAGCATGGGTCCTTTGCCCATTCCTGGCCCCACCTCCTACTCAAAGACCTCTATGTTGATCTGTGTCCAGCTGAGAGAAGGCAAGAAACTCTTCCGAATACTAAAGGCACAGGGATTTAGAATTCCCAGTGAAGTCTCAGGAGGGAAGAGAGGAGAAGCAGCAAAGTTACACACTTTGTTGGGCAAAGGCTAGAGGTACCCTCACCCCACTCTTCCTACTTCCCACCTCCATGGTTGCCTGAGAAGGAATTCTGGGAAAATAGAAATGACTACGTGCTGTTTTTGCCTATGGTTTTCTGAGGGATATGAGACCCCTTTGCCCTCCACAGAAGTTGCAAAGAAGTCTCTACGCTGTTCACAAATGCTGCGTGAAAGAATGGGTTCCCTGGGGGAAACTCCACAAAGCTGTTGGTTGTGTGTTGATTTGGCCGGAAAACAGTGGCCAGGCATGCAAAACCAGGGACTGAGCAGGGACAGAGAAGGCAAAGGAGCAGTATTTCCTGAGAATCAGCAAAAATCTTGGGGAAGTTCCATACTTCACAGAACACAGAGTTAGCTGGGATCAAGGACAGGGGTCTCAAACTAGAGCCCATGGACCAAATTCAGCCTACCACCTGTTTTTGCAAATAAAACTTTATTAGAACACAGTCACAGCCATCTGTTTAAATATTCTCTATGGCTGCATTCACAGTAAAACAGCAGAGTTGAGTAATTGTGACAAAAACCCTAAAATAGTTACTATCTTGTCCTTCACACACACACACACACACACACACAATGTTTGTGGACCCCTGATCTGAGATGAAGAATCTTGTATCTTTAAGGAGCAAGGTGTCCTGGGTGATCATTACCCCAAACAGCCTCAGTAGACAGATGGAAGCATTAGCTGAATTCATAAAAATTCTCTCTTTTGGGTCTGGGATCCTAAATATTTCTGGAGACTGAAGACAAATGGGGCAACAGACTAGCTGTAGTCATTTTTGCAGATATTTTTAAGGGAATCCCAGAGGCCACCTCTCTCCTGGAATTCTGCCCCACCTTGTGAGTCACACCTCACCTTTAAGACAGGGACTCAAACTGAGAAAAGTGGGCATGTTGTCTGAGAGCCATATTCCTGCCCCAGGTAAAGGCCCTGGACTGGCCTCAAGCATCCCTTCTGACCTGGCAATTTCCTTGGGGACCCGATAATTTGTGGGGCCCTCCTGCCAGGTCTGAGGACTCATCTTCTCCCAGCTACTGGCATGATACTGTCCTCTCTACTGGATTAGGCATAGGAAAAGCAGGTGGAAGGAGGGAGGACTCCGGGTGACACAGGCTTCCCACTGGTGGGAATGGTATGAACTGTCTCAAGAAGCCTCAGGGGAAGTCATCTTTTGTGTCAACTAGAAACAACCAGACAGTGTGAATTGGGTGGTGGAGAAAAGGTCTCTCTAATGGAGAACCAATTTGCTTAGCAATTAAGTGTTCTACACTGAGATGGAAGGCTTCCTGGTCTCAAATATCAGCTCTACCATTTACTCATGTGGGTACAAAGCTGGCCAGTCAACCCCTCTCTTTGTTCTATAGCTATTGCCAGGGGCTAAGGAGAGGGAGGGGATGGAGAGTGACGGCTGAATGGATATGGAGGTTCCTTTTGGGGTTACGGGAATATTCCAGAACTAGATGGTGATGGTGGTTGCATACCACCGTGAATGGACTCATTGTCACTAATGGTAAATTTTAGGCTATGTGTATTTTACCAGAACTTGCTTAAAAAAATAAAGTCTGTTATTGGAGTTAAGGAAAAGGATTGAATGAGATAATCATAGAAAACACCAGCACAGGGCATGGCACACAGATAATTGGTAATGGCCATTTGTGATTGGGGTTGTTGTTACGAATAGCTGAGCACTGCCCATGGCTTTGGAGCCACAGGAGCACCATGGAGGGGCTTGGATTCCTGTCTCATGAAGGAAACCCTTCACCTAACACAGATTCAAACACATGTGTTTCTATTTATCTGAGTCTAAGAAATAAGCACGCTAACATTCTTTGGGGTGTACCTATGCCAGGTTCTTTTTCAGACATGTTATGCACACGTCACTGTACTTCATGCTCATGGCAACTCAGTCCCATTATGGGCCCCTTGCACATGAGCATCCTGCTAACAGGTGGGCCAGAGTTCAAATGTGGACCCAGTGCACCGAACTTGCAGTCCAGTGCCCCACCCCATTTCACACCACAATTAGTATGAAGACACAGAATGATTGGGTGCCACTTTTAATCCAAAGGGGAAGTTGTGTTGTCTATTCTCAGTAGTGAGATGCTGCAGCTTTGCCATTGGGAATAATGGATAAGCAAGAACAAAACAATAAACACCATTCCAGATGGGGGGTGGTGTGGACCAAGACATGAGGCTGTGGAACAGTATTTATTCACAAATATTTAAGTGTGCTAGGTTAATGATGAGCCTCTTCAGCTGGATATTAGCGGAAGGAAAGTAAAAAAAGAAAAAAATGAAATGCATTAATTCAGCCGATTTCTATGGAGTATCTACCCTTCGTAAAGAATCATATGAGGATCTAGGGCAAAACCATGGTAATAAATTTCACAAAAGCAGGGTTTTTTGGTATATTTTGTTTACTGCTATCCCCTAGTTTCTAGAAGAGTACCCAACATATACTAGGTCTCAGTAATTATTAGTTGGGGTAACAGAGTAATAAAAGAAGGAGGGAAAGAGACTATGGGTCTAGGGTAAGACTAGGGTCTAGGGAAGCACCGAAGAGAGGTGGCTGACCAGTGCTCTGTCAGTGTCCTTTTTGCAACAATGAAGATGGTGGGGTCCCCAAGGGAAAAGATCCATTACCCTTTGCCTTGACTCTCAGCAGATCTATCTATCATCTATCTGTCTATCTATCTATCTATCTATCTATCTATCATCTATCAGCTTTGATCACTTCCTCCCACCACTCCTTCATCCATGTAATGACTATTTCCTTCTCACCTCTTACATCAGGTACTGTACTAGGTTCTGAGAATATAAGAGAGAACAAAATAGGTGGCTTCCTGACTTCACGAAGCTCACTGCAGAGTAAGAGAAAGAAATGTTCAATGCATGTACAATCTCTCCAGGCTGCTCAGGGCTATGAAAGAGAGGTACCAAGTGCTGGCAGAAAAAATGAAAGCTGACTGGGGAGGGGCTACTTTGGATGGGCTGGCCAAGAAAGGCTTCTCAGAGGAAGTGGTATTTGCATCGTCAGCTGAAGAATGAGAAGGTGGTCGGGGAAGGAGAGGCAGGATGGCTTGGGCAAAGTCCTTGGGATCCCAGAGCACTCCAGTATGAGAAAGGAGCCAGGATAACTGGGGAAAGGCCAGAGAGGGGATGTGGCTTTGCCTTCTGCCTTCCAGAAGTTCTCTCTTCCAGTGGCTCCAATTCACAAGATTTGACTCAGAATATTAACATCAGGGGATGCCAGGAAAAGCATCACCTTGCTCACTGCCCTGCCGCTCCTGTGTGGTTTCCCTTCCACTTCATCTACTCATTTCCACTGGTCCAGTCGTCATCCTCCGGTGTGGATGTCCCAGTAGGAAAAAGAAAATAAGATAAACCTTCCTATGTATTGAATTTCTGCTACATGTCAGGTGTTGGGCTGTGCATTTCATTACCTACCCGTGACGGAGGTAGTGGTATCGCTATTACGGCTACTAGTACTCCACTGTTATTATAGTTACTACCATTATTAATATTACCATTATAAAAATGGATAAACCTCTCAGACAAGGGAAGTGAATTGTCCCCATAGCAAAAAATCTCATCTTAGGTTGCGTGAAAATTCAAACACAGGTCATCTGACTCCATTAGATAATAATTCCCATCAAATGGATTTGTCTCATGCAAGACTTTACATGTTCAGGGGCGCCTGGGTGGCACAGCGGTTAAGCGTCTGCCTTCGGCTCAGGGCGTGATCCCGGTGTTGTGGGATCGAGCCACATCAGGCTCCTCTGCTATGAGCCTGCTTCTTCCTCTCCCACTCCCCCTGCTTGTGTTCCCTCTCTCGCTGGCTGTCTCTCTGTCAAAAATAAATAAATAAAAAATCTAAAAAAAAAAAAAAGACTTTACATGTTCAATAACAATTCTGCTGTGTGATGACCATGTGCCAGGCACAATGCCAGGTGTGGGGAAGTAAAATGAGTAAAAAGGACCCTTTCTTTAAGAAGAAAGACACATAAACACCATTGTACAACATGATACACCATCAGGCAGGTATATAAGCGGCTATGGAAATTCAGATTTGGAGAAAGTAACAAAGTCAGAAGGGGCAATGAGTGGGCACAAACTTAACAGACGGGTAAGATATCTTCAGGTGAAGAAATGGGAGGGAGGAACACTCTCAAAATGTCAACACTCATTGTTGCAAGGCCCCCAGGTCGCCGNGGTTCGCCATTGAATAGCCTGGGGGAGGGGGAGGTAAAACTCCAGGAGGAGGAGTGGCCGGATTATAAAGGGTCTCAGAAGTCAGTTGAGAATTTGGGACTTTCTTCTAAGATAATGGGGAGTCACACATGGGTGTAAAGCAGGGAGACTGGGGGTACACTGCATCGCTGGCAAAGACCAAGTCTGTTGAACTATGTTACGGGTTCTCAAAATGTAACTCTTGGGCGAGCAGCGTCAGCGACTCCTGGGTATCTGTTGGAATGGGAATTCTCCAGCTCCACCCCAGACCTACTGAATCAGAAACTCCGAAGTTTTAACAAGCTCCCAAGGGGATACTGATGCACGCTTAAGTATGGGAACCACGGACTATCGTCCACTCAGCCGGCTTCCGCTTATACTTCCAGAACACATGGTATCTGCAGGTCCTGTTCGTGCTAGCTTCTAACCCGAGATATGGTCCCGTGGCTACTCCCACATCCTGATGGACCCTTCTCGGGGTCAACCCACAACCCCCGGATGACTGTCCAGCACAGCGTCCAACTAACTTTCTTGGGAGAGATTCTCTCTCCTGGCNATCTGCAGGTCCTGTTCGTGCTAGCTTCTAACCCGAGATATGGTCCCGTGGCTACTCCCACATCCTGATGGAGGGCAGGCAAAATGTGCCACGTGTCTCGACCCCTTCTCGGGGTCAACCCACAACCCCCGGATGACTGTCCAGTGCAGCGTCCAACTAACTTTCTTGGGAGAGAGTCTCTCTCCTGGTTTATCTCTCTGGNTTATCTCTCTGGTTGTGGTTGAAGAACAACTGGGCTTCTCTTCTTCCTGGTTTCCCTGGCCACACAGGGAACGGATAACTGATAATGGATGCTGGTCGGGAATTCTGGCTGGTGCTCGAAAACTATCATTAGCTAAGTGCCGGGCTAATGCATTTGGAGGTGGTGAGTTAATAGGAAAACAGGCCTGCTTCGGTAGCCTGTGCCCACGGTGACCTAGAGCTGGGTGTTCAGTGGTGACTGGCAACCCCCCTCAAATCACCTCTTGTTAGCTACAACTATAGGCAAATTGCTAGCAAGGATTAAGTGGGGAGACTATGCCAGGATCACTGTCAGGCAGAGAAAAGACTCAATTTGTAGAGCAATCACGACTCTGTAATCATTCTTTAAGAGCTCTTTTCAGCTGTGTTTGCCTTTGGAAGGTGCGGACCCTGCCTGGGTGAAGGTGGGCAGAGAGCTGCACACTGGCTTTTCCTTGAGCGTACTAAAATGATTACTCCCCTAAACGAGATAAGCCTCGCTATTAATAGCACTCTGCCTCAACCGGTCTCTGCTGACATCCGAGGCCCAGATGCCGCCTTGAACAAATGAACACCAATGTGCATAAACAATTGATCGGAGCTCATGAATAGAGCATGTTTCTGTAAACACGAAGGAGAATCTGGGAGGACGCTTTATGGGGGGAGAAAGATACATTCCGTTTATCACTATTTGCATAATGTCCATGTATAATAGAAACAAATTAACAAGGCAGTATTTTAAGAACTGTTCCATGATGGTGTGTGGAAAAAATGCTGCAAGGGTATCCTTTCCCCCCATTCAAGGGGGGTGGGGGCTAAGGCGGGGGGCACCTTTTCTTTTCCAGATGTTTGGTGCTTTTGCTTACATAGGATAACGGCTCATCCAGAGCTTATTCTCAGGGCTGAACAACTTCACTATTTTCACCCATTTATCTGGAGACGTTTGGAAACAGAATAGACAAGAGGGACCCATGGAGTCTCAGAACAACTCGGAGACAAAGGAGGTGCTGGAAATGAGCTGACATTTAAAGTCCCTAAGTGATTCATTCTGATATAGATGTTATTTGAAGTCCTTCAAAGAAAAGTTCCGACCCTTAAGCAGAAACAGGTTTGGAGAAAGTTTCCTAAGCAGAAACAGGTTTGGAGAAAGTTTCCTACCCCATGACTGAGTGGCAGGCTGCCTCAGGAAAAGGAGGGGGGGCAAGTGAAGGAAGAAGTGACAAGAATGTTGGTGGTAGGTGAAGAGCCAGCTCATGTATTACTGGCCAAATATTACTTTTTCCTCTCTGCAGGTCTGCAGACAGTACTGGTGAACAAAATTAAACCCCTCTCATTAAATGTGTTGTGGTTCTTCGTGTCCTAACTGAAGCACCGAGCAATGTTGGAATTTCAGCATGCTACAGCAAAAACGCATTTCCAAACCCGAGTTTCTAATTTTTCTCTAACTATCCAAATGAGATGGTTTCCCACCAGTACAAGCCTCCCCCTGAAAAAACAAAAAACATAAACTGAAAAACAAACAAATCACAACAACAAAAAAACCCAGTACTCACCAAAGACAATGCACCAAGATTTTTGACAAAGCTCCCTTTTATATTTCAAAATAATCAATAATCATGGAATATTTATACAGAAAAAGTAGGTCCTATCTCTATGTCAATCACCGTCCTTCCTCGTACCCAAACTGCTAAGTATCCTCTCAGCTTTGGAGCATAATTTGACTTAGTTCCTCTCCAAAATTTACATCTCTGGAGGACGCCCAGACCAAATCATGCCTGGTATTCCCTGGGGGGGGGGGGNCCGGGGGGGGGGGGGGGGGGGCAAAAAACTGAAGAAAAATGGGAAATACAAAGTGTTGACCTAGAATGGTGCTCAAACTGGCGCCCCTCTTTTTGGTTAGTTGTTTGCTTGTTTATCCTTGACCTTGGTTTTTGTTTCAGGANTCATGCCTGGTATTCCCTGGGGGGGGGGGGCAAAAAACTGAAGAAAAATGGGAAATACAAAGTGTTGACCTAGAATGGTGCTCAAACTGGCGCCCCTCTTTTTGGTTAGTTGTTTGCTTGTTTATCCTTGACCTTGGTTTTTGTTTCAGGACACTACTGTGGCCCCAGACTATAAAAGTTCAGATGTTGCCCCTTTCCACAAGTACTTTCCATTCCTCTTCTAGGCTGGGTGCTGTGTAACAGAGAAAATAAACGTGCGGTCTCTCTATACCTACGGGTGGGCATGAGGAGAACGTAACGGTCTTAGCAGTGATCTTACATTGGAGGAAACTGTGAGTGTCCGTAACGTGCACCAGGAAGACCCACAGCTGCCCTGCATGGGCATCGCTGCAAAAAGCTATGACATAAACCTGCCCCTGGGCTGGAGGCAATATATCACCGCATAGTTTCTTCCCCCTCAAAATTCACTATTAGAGTAGCTCCAAATGCTTTTTAAAAAAACCCAAGAAATAAACCATCAAACAACACCCAGACTCAGAATAAACCAAAGGCATAATTAGCTTGGAAGCTTTTTTTTCCCCTGCCTTGTGCTTAAGTTCTACAAATAAAGAGAACAATTAATGTCAACTGCCTTGAGTTCTCCATCCTATTAGCTTTGTGGGGGCTTCAAGGTAATCTCCACAAAGAATGGACTTTCTAGGGTTAAAGCACAAGGTTTTCTTCAGAAAAATG
The DNA here is from genome assembly GCF_002007445.2 of Ailuropoda melanoleuca. Lineage (NCBI taxonomy): Eukaryota > Metazoa > Chordata > Mammalia > Carnivora > Ursidae > Ailuropoda > Ailuropoda melanoleuca. The sequence continues at coordinate 32,682,643 of NC_048227.1, forward strand.
GATATGCTGGCAAAGCATCATGTAAATACTACAATGTCATTCCCCCATCCTTCTGCTGTTTAATCTAGCTGATTTCCAGAAGGGGGGAGATTCAAGAGGAGGAGAGAAATCCTCCAGGACAAGTGAGGAGAGATGCCAGGCAGAGCTGTGCCGCACGGAACGTGGAAAACGAAGTGGCTCAGCCTCCTCTTCTGCTCCTTTTATACCAACTGGACGCATGAACAGGTCAGCGAATCAAAACCTGCAAGTTCCCCTAATCACACACACGGGATAAACGCCACAGCGGGCAGGAAGACACTCCTTTCCAAGGTGAAGGTATGGCTGGCAGATTGGGGGGTAGAGACAGTGACATAGTTTTGGTGGTACCCTCAACTCACAAGGCACCCCAGAAACCTCCCAACTCTCTCCCTTATCCCATTCCACAATTCTGTTGTCAGCTGGAACTCTGGCACCCCAATATCTTTTCATACGACAGGCATGCAATTAACTGTCATTATTTCCTCTTTCTTTCTGTTTTGCTATGTGCACTCTTTGTGTCTAGAACTGGTGGGAAGAGATGTAATTACTTAACTAAGAGAAACCATGTTCCTCCATGCAGCAGAAGCTGGGCTGGGGTGGGGTGCAGCCTCTCAGTGAACTGGTCTTGCTTTTTGGGTCACTCCTAACAGAAGGCCAAACTGGCACCTGAAATACAGCAGAGCTCAAACTCCCTGGGCTCCATTCTTTCTCTCTCTCCCTCTCTCTCTCTCTCTCTCCCCTGCTCTCAGACACAGAATCCCCAATGGGAAGAGATAAACTCACCCCAGGTGTGAAGCCAGCTGGCACGAGGCTCGGGTGGCCAGGCGTCAGTGTGAAATGCTAGTGGTTAGCTCCATGGGCGAAAAGATGGGCCAGAGGAGAGAAAAGGAGGGATGGAGAGGCTTGGCAAAAGGCAAACAGAAAAAAGGCAGAAGGAAACGCATCAGGAATATGTGCAAAGGAAAAAAAAATAAGGCAAAGGGGACGAGAAATTAATAATCCAACAAGCAGGTTTCCTCCGTGTTATTAATCACACTGCTTCGCCCGAGCTGCAGAGGAACTGGGCGCTGCACATGGGAGGGAGGCGTCTGAACACCATTGGCCGCCTCTGCTCACTCCTATACATCTCAGCCAATCCTCCCTGTGCCTTAAGGTACAGATATATCTGGGCTGCCGTTACAAACCCCTGGAAGATGAAAAATCGTGCTCTGTGGGTAAGGCACTGCTCCGTCCAGTTAATGCACTATAAACTTTATTTGAGCTGACTTCTCATTTGATCCCCCAGTGACGAGGTCAAGGAGCGCAAGCAATTCCACCCCAAATCATGCCATAATCGAATTGCTGCCTATTTCCCGAACCTATAATGAAAAAGGCAACCGAAATAATGCAGGTAATGTTGGCGGCCTCCCTTGCCTGTCGGACATTATTACCTCCGATTGCTCGCCGCCATTTCCTTGGTGCTCTAACAATGAATATATTTCACAGCTCACTGGCTCTCCTGTGTGGGTGGCATGGTATAGACACCTACATGATATGAAAGGAAAGCTAAAACAATAGGGCTCTTTCTGAGCGCCGTGCCTAACAGCCCACCAGTGGGAGATGCAGTTTTATCAAAGTGCTTCTCACGCGCGCACACAACACACACACACACACACACACACACACACACATACACACACACACAGAGCAACCTGGTGGGGTCCAGAGTCACAGACTCCGCCAAAGCCAACTCCATTTCTCTTTGTCTATTTAAGTCCCAGCTTCATAACCTACAGCATAATAACTGAGAGTGTGATTCCTTTATCACTCAGATGCTCTGAAGGTTTTTATTCTATTTTCCTCCTCTGACTAAAATGGGACAGATATGGCTTTAGGGACTGGGCATGAGATTAAACAATGTGCATATATACCCGAAAATGCCTTTTAAGTGCCCGCTTCTCCTTAAGAGAAGGTTTAATAAAATCAGCACTCCCGATTTGCCTGCCCTGAAAAAGTCTAATTCAGGGCCCCATCCTATTTTGCTTCTCAGAAAAGTGCTGACCGCAGCACGATTCAATGATGCAGATTCAAAGCCACAGAAGGAGCGACCTGGACAGGACAGCACAGCACCCTCGGCTACGTGATGGCCCTTTGGCGAAGCCCACATCCAGGCCAGCGGGGGTGTCATGTGGGACATGGGGGGGTGCCTGAGTTCTACAGAAGGTGTGTCCAAGTTAGCGCCTGGGTAGGCTTCCAACCCCGCCTTTTACTTCTCCACCATGTAGGCTTCGTTCACTCAGAGTAGCAACTTCCAAATTGCCAGACATCAGATACCTAACTGCCTTAGAAAACCTGGCCGTGCCTAGGAGATGTGGCTGTTGCCAAGCCGGGATCACCAAATGCGGGGGCCGGTACTGAACATTGGAAATAGGTATATTGTCGGATGCATGAGTCTAGACAGTCATATATGCAGGAAGGCAGGCCTTCAGCTGGCAAACACACACACTACAACCACATCTACCTTAAGAACCATAAACAGGAAATACTTTAAGCCAGAGACAATTAGAGTCCAACGACAATAGTTTCTTAAGCTTGAATAATAATGCAGATTATGTCTCTCTTGTCTCTTTCCCATTTCTCTTTTCTTCTGCTGCTTTTTTTGTAAGCAGGAACCGCCCTTTACACAGTTTTCATTACAGAGAAATTTATTTCCTGGTCTATGACGTCACTTTCCCCAACACGGCCCTACCTTTAACAAGGAAAAGCAGGCTATGGAGAGTACATGCTGTCAGACGAGGCAAGATGGTCAGGTGAGAAGGGTGTAGGAGAGCTCGTCAAGAGAAAAACTCAACTATTCCCCTCCAGGTCTGTCCAGACTGATGGAAGATCAGGACCACGTTTTCAAAAAAGACACATAGGTTCAAGAGTGCATGCCAACACACAGACAAAGAATAATTCTTTAAAATACTCAGCACTATGGGCCACAGAGAACAGATCTTGGGGGGGGGGCAATCGATATAAAGAAAAAAATGCTCTAGATGTAATTGAAGTCATACATTTGTACATGACTTCTGCTATACGCCCAATTACTGCTATTTATCAGGGAGTAGACAACATTGAACCTGGCAGCATGAAAAACAAATTTTACTAAGTCAGGGGGGAAAAAAAATCATCAGAAAGAGAAGGGGAAAAAAAGATACAAATAATAAATAATTCAATATTCTCAAGGAAAGCTCTTGGAGAAAAGGCCTGGTTGATTCAAACATCAGACATGGGTCTGACAAGAGATATATCGATTTAGACAATTCTATCATCATTATTCCAGCCGGAGTCCTTCACAAAAGCTGCTCTTTTTGCTTCTGTTTTTATTGCTGTAACTACCAACCTCCTTCTTATACCTCAATCTCTTTGAACCGGTATTCATTACAGCTTAAATCTTAAGCCTAAGCATAAGATGATAAACAGATTCTGTGTCTCATGTTTGGTGGAGGCAAGGGCTCAGCTTCCCTGAAATCTAATAGGACGGGAGGCTATTCACAATCTGCTGAGGATTTCCACACTCAGTGGAATAGGTCATATGCCCCATCTGTATAATTACCAAGGCAGAATATTTAGATTCCAGGGACAGCATATATCCAAAGCAAATATTACCCACATCTAACAAAGAGTTGCCAAATGCTGAACAGGATGGCTGACAACAAATGTAGCCTCATTTGTTACTTTCAAGGCTATGAAAAGAAACATCGACAATATATATTGGTAATGATTTCCTTCTCTCCTGCCCAAACCAGGTTCCAAAACTATACTTCTTCTTCTAACCAAAACAATGAAAAAAAGAAAGAAAGAAAGAAAGAAAGATAAAGAAAAAGATCCTTTTAGGTCAATGCAGATCGGTAAAATACAGCAGTATAATTAATGGAGGAAGAAAACACCTCCATTAGGCATCTGCAAAAAGCAGAACTATGTCTTCAGTGTTCGATGTGTTAATTACAACCAGATAGGAGGTGCCACGGAAAATTAACAGTCTCGCAAAGGCATGAGAGGTAAACAGACAAAACAGGAGCTGCTGGAGGGTCGGGAGAGCAAGTCAATTTTGAAGAAAGATAAAAGAACTGTCATGTCCATGATGGCTTCAGAGAGGGGAAAGGGCAGTGGGCCCTGTTATCATCAGTTAATTAGGCAGGAGGTCCGAGCTTGCATAGCCGCAACATTTGCCATGGTAATCAGATGTATTATTCAAATGTGCAGGAAAACAAAAGCCATGGCAGGCCTGACAAGCTACAATAAAGTCTGCCCACTCAAAGGTGCTGGATGCATAGAGCAAAGGAGCGAGCAGGATTCTGCTCCCTGACATCAACAAACAGGGTAGCTTCCTTCAGCTCAGCTGGAGGATTGCAGGTGGGAGATGGGGGAGAAGCTCTCAAAATTAAATAACCCTCTGCCCAGCCTAGGTAAGAGCCATTAAAAGAAAGAGTACGTTGGGGCATCAGCTGGTGGGGGACAAGATAGCACCCAGTTAGGCTGAGGATGCAATGTCAATGATAGTGGCTCTGGTAAGGGGGCTCTGGAAGACTCACCACCTCCGTTTACAGTGGAGAGAGGGAAAGAAAGAAAAAGAAAATGTGAGTGTGCACTCCAGAGAGCAGTTAACATGTTCATTGTGTTTTCCGGACTTGCAAGAAGAGGTGGGTAAAAACTTGCACAAACCTAAGATCTGATCTAATCCAGTAATGCTCTGTGCCAAAAGGGCAGTTCAGCTTAGTTTGTCTTTCACCCCAAATGCAAACTGACCACTTACAGGCAATGACCTCAATGGCATCAGATACACAGTTGGGAAAATGAAAGAGCTATGCTGTTGGGCAGAGATGCATATTGCCTGACCTCCACCAGTGTGGCCTGACTCACGCCTAGAAGGGCCAATGGTCATTTCATTTGATGAAAAGGCTTTTGGACACTCTAGGACCTGGGCAAGAGTCAAGGTTGTTTCCCAGCCAAGACTTGAGATATTCCATCCTGGGAAAATTGGGGGTAAAGCCCCCCACCCAACCAGAGACAACCCTTAATCCTGTCTAGTTTACTCTGTAAGACCAGAGCAAACCTCTTCTGGCTATCACTTTTTAATCAGTATGGGGCAGGGAAACTTCTGAGGTGGACATAACTGATTAGCCACTGAAGCTGGCCTTGTCATTCCCAGGCTCAGTGTGGCTGACAGACCTAAGCCGGCCTGGGGGGCAGAGGTGAGGGTAGGGAATGGGGGTTGAGTACGCACAATTGTGGGAATATCTTGGCCTTCAGTGGCTGAATTCGAGCTAAGAATCTAGTAGAATTCCCACACAAGGACATCTGGAGCCCATCCTCAGGACGAGAGTGGTGCAGAGTGGTGTATGGACTACACGCTAGTGTCAATAGTGTTTCAAATCTCAGTAAATCTGCAGCTAAGGGGAGTGGGAGATGACAGGAACTGAAAGGGATGAAGAAGCCAAGTGGACATAAGGTTCTGTTTGCGGACTGATTCTATAACTGTGCACATGCACAGAGATGCAAGCGTTTCACACGCTTTTTATATCGCATTCTTGAAATGACAAAAATATAGAAGTGAATAGATGAGCAATCGTCTGGGGCCGTGCCGAGGAATAGAGGTAGCTTTGGCTACAAAGGGTGAAGTCAGAGACCCTTGTGATGGAATTGTTGTGCACATGGACTGTGGCAGCCATCACAGGCAACTGCACAGGCAATAAACTGACAGAGAAGGAAATTCATGCACATAACTGAATGCACGCAAAACTGGCAAAATCTGGGGGCCACTGGGTGGCTCAGTCAGTTAGGCGTCCAACTCTTGATTTCACCTCAGTTCATGATCTCAGGGTCATAAGCTCAAGCCCTGTGCCCAAGATCCCTTCGTGGGGGCAACTTGTCTTCTTTGTTAACGATGAATTATGAAAAACACGCTCAAGGAGAGACTGTGAGATTCTCTTTCTCGTAAAAAAAAAAAAAAAGTTTTAAGCAAAGTGCACTTAGGAATCATGCATTGGATTGCAAGACTCCTACCCACTAGGCACCAATCCTTGGACAGGTTACTTCTTTCTTTCTTTTTTCTTTCTTTCTTTCTTTCTTTCTTTCTTTCTTTCTTTCTTTCTTTCTTTCTTTCTCTTCCTTCCTTCCTTCTTTCTTTCTTTCTTTCTTTCTTTCTTTCTTTCTTTCTTTCTTTCTTTCTTTCAGATTTTATTTATTTATTTGACAGAGACAGCCAGCGAGAAAAGGAACACAAGCAGGGGGAGTGGGAGAGGAAGAAGCAGGCTCATAGTGGAGGAGCCTGATGTGGGGCTCGATCCCATAACGCCAGGATCACGCCCTGAGCCAAAGGCAGACGCTTAACCGCTGTGCCACCCAGGTGCCCCAGGTTACTTCTTTAAACCCCAATGTTTTGTTATAAAATGTGCATAATAATAATGCCTCCTTAAAAGGGTTGTTTTGGGGATTAAACGAGATAATATGTCTTATGTGCTTAGATAGTCCTAGGCTCTTAGTAAGGGTTTGGTATGTGTTAGCTATTACTTTCAGTGTCATCATGACCATTATTGACCAGAGTGTCCAAATACATGTAAATGTATTAAAATGTCTAAAATGCTAAAAAAAAATGTCTAAAATTGGAGTAGCCTTTACTCAGAAGTTAAAAGTGCATCTATTGTCACATAGATCCTGTGATTTTCAATGATTGGGAATGGTGTTTGCTTTCCATAATTCATCACGAAGAAAGAAGACAAAAAGGTTGCCCCCAGGAAGGGATCCTATACCTCCCCCCATAACCATCACCCATTTGTAATTCCCACATCTTGTCTCCAGGCTGCCCCTCCCTCCCAAAGCTTGGACCCAAGTTTCCGTGCATCCTTTCTTCCCTCATCGCAATCACCAGAGGTCGGGGGTGACTCCCGGGGCACTCAATCACATCTGCTAAGGGCTACTGAGAGGAACAACAGGGAATAAAAGTCTCCATTCTGATCAAATTAGTTAAACATGGATCGATAGGAAGCTTTGGTGTGTCCGTAAGCTCAGAGCCTGCAGATTCCCGGCACAGAGTAATCTGAGAGAAGGAGACAGGGAGAGTGAGGAGAGAAATAATATCTGTTTCCTCGGCACAGAGGTTTCCTTTTATTGAGTCTGTCACTTCCCATTTCGGTTAACAAACCAGTGAATGGAGCTCATCGTTGGGCAAATATCACAGCTCCATGGAATACAAAGTGGGAGCAATTGTTTCCGATTGGGGGTTTAATAAGAAAGAAAGGGCCACTCGAGAAAGAAGAGATCTGAAGGACCCTGCATGCTAGAGGGGAGACCAGCTCTGCAGAGGCAAGGTTCCAGAAAGAAGAAAGAAGGTGGTCTTAGGCTCCCTTGCTTCTTTTCTGTTTGTTTTCTGTCTCTCTCTTCCTCTCTCTTAAACCATTACTAGCCCAGGATTCATGGCAAATATTATTGGGTTCACAGTTATCACGGGGAATGCATAAAAAAGACAGTTCTATTTTTTCCCAAAAAAAGACAGTTCTATTTTTCCCAGGAGATGCTACTAAATTTGGAATTGAATAACTTTGGAAAGAAGGCCCAGGAAGAATTTTTTTCAATACACTCTTCTTGTTTCATTCTACTTTCCTGTACTAGAAAAGTAATGCAGTACATTGCCAGGTGGAAAGGAAATTGCTGCCCTTTTCTTGTCTTCCTGGGATTCAGCTAGTACTCCTTGGTTGGGGTTGGGTATTCGAGAGAGAAAGTAGAAAACACTATTGGGAAGTGCCTGCATTCACCATGTCAGGTGTATATAATTAGGTACAGTTAGGGTCAGTACATCACCCAAAATCAAAGAGCCAGAGAAGGGCAGAGCTGGGTGTCAAACTCAGTTTGGACTCCAAGGCCTTTGTTTATTCCACAATACTGTCCTGTCTTCCCGCTCAAGGAGCTGGTCTGTCTCTTATTTCTAAGAGATTTAGCACCCTGCTGATCATGAACCTCCAGGGTATTGGCTCAGACCCTCTGGATCTGCATTCTAAACCAGAGCTCCGCTGTTCATACAGCCAGAAAATACTTACTAATCTTGGACTATACCACTAGCCAGCAGTACTCGACATTGGCTGCACATCAGATCCATCTGAGAAGAATTTAAAGTCCTGGATCTCTGGCCCCCACTCCCAGGGGATTGGAATGTGCAGCCAGGATTGTAAACTACTGGGCATGGCAATATAATGAATTAGGAAAACGGCAACAAAATAATTGGTCCCTTAAGAGGATTAGGACAATATACTTGGTACCACAGTGGGTTTAAAAAATGAAGGAAGTTCAGATTCTTATAGGTTAGAGGCTGTGGGGTGTAGCAGAAAGAGCCAACATTGGCCATTTACTAACTACATGACCACATAACTTCTTCAAGACCTCTTCGTAATACGGAAATGATATGCTCCCCTTTGCAGAGCTGTCACGGGTTTAGAACTAATAATTGCAAAATACTCTGCATATAAATCACTGCATGTTATTTCAGACAAACTTTTATTCTTTTTTCCTTTCGTGACCCCCCAATACCCCACGTCTTCCCTTCCTTCCTTCTGGGCTGGGTGGTGTGCTCAGGAAACGGTGGACACTCAACATGGTCTACCATATCGAGTGGGAAATCAATGTTTTCTATCGACAAAAAACCCCACCAAAACCCCAAAAAACTAAGAGTAATTACAACAGAGCTGTGTTAAATTGTGTGTTCACTAGTTTCTAGAATGAAATCTGGAGATTCTCTTATGTTTTCTTCCTTATTCAGTCCTGCCACTAATGTCATCTCAGAAAGATTAATATGCCCTCCAGGGAAGTGTGAGACCCTCTTCCACAGAGAAAGAGAGGGGAGGGAAGAGCATTTCAGGGGCTGTAGAATTACCAGGGGAGAGAAATGATTTGAGGGTGAGGCAGTAAGGAGTCATATAGTTTTTTGGGGCAGGGTAGTAGTAATATGAAAGCCTCCAACGGTGCTTCCCAGAAAAACCAGTGCTCAGAAGGTTCTCATGATCAGGGAGACCAGTGACCTAAGTTGCCCTCCTCCCCAACATAGCTATTTTTCAAATAAAATGATTCTATGAATAAATCAGTTTGGGAAAAGCTGAGTTAAAGCAAATCACACAAATATGTTGATGTTGTTTACAGTGGGATTTTCAAAGCCTTTACTTGCCTGAATCATGCCATGGAAAAGCTCAAATAGTGTATTTTGCATTACTATATGAGGAACCGTTATTCATAGGAAAGTCTGGACAATTTTTGGTTATTCATAATTTTGGTGTGTGCTTATGGTTCTCTGTATTTTAAAAATATTTATCTTTTTTTTTTTTATTTTAGAATAGTTTCAGGTTTGCAGAAATGTTGTAAAGAGAGTACAGAAAGCTTGCACATACTCAATATCCAATTCCCCTGTAACTAGTATCTTACAGGAGTTTGGTACATTTTCCACAGCTAATGAACCAGTGTTAATACACTATGTTAACTAAAGTCTGCACTTCACTCAGATTTCCTGAGTTTTCATCTAATGTCCCCTTTTGGCTCCTGGATCCCATCCAGGACACCACATGAAATTTAGGCATTTTGTCTCCCAGGGCTCCTCTTGGCTGTGACAGTTTCTCAGACTTTCCTTGCTTTTCATCATCTTGACAGTGTATTAGTCAGATGTTCTGTGGGATGTCCCTCAATTGGGATTTGCCTGATGTTTTTCTCATGACAAGCCTGAGATGATAGGTTTTGGGGAGGAACACCAAAGTCATTCCATTTCTTTTTTCAGCAGTAAAAAACTATATTCACATGTTCGGCATCTTCGCTAAGACTTTAAGGGCTTTGTTTCCTGTCCTAAAAATGGGCTGAAATTCAAAGAAGGAAGATTTTATAGTCGGAATCCCAGAAACTGTCAAGAACTAACACAGAGGTTTGGCTAAGCTGACGAGGACGGAATCTGACTCTGTCTGCGTAACACATAACCCTCAAGGCAGCGCTCTTCGTGGGTCGTTCTTAGAATTCCAATTGGATGGCAATGAGCCCACTGCTAGGCAGTGAGCAGTTCACTGGGGCCTATTAGTACCCCTCATAATTAGGGAGACTTACAAACAAATAAAAAAAAAACCTCATTTTCCTCAAGCCTGATGGAAGTGCAGGACCCTCCACAGAAAGTATGAACATCTGTCTAAAAGTTATCCAGCCAAGCGCGTAGGCTGGGGGTTAATAACACAGACTGTAGTATTAATCTCCTGGGTTTAAATCCAGCTTTGCTACTTAGTGGCCTTGGGCAAGTTATTCCCAGAGCCCCAGTGTCCTCATTAGTCAACTGGGGTAATAGCGGTATCTCCAGTAGAGAGTGGTTGTGTTGGTCCACCAAGCTAACGCCTGCGCAATGCTCACAGCACTGTGTCTGGGCCACAGTGTCTCCCAGCACAGGTCAGCCATTCATTTTAGAATTATTAAGTTGAACCATATGAAACTGACATTTAAGTAAATAAACCATTGTTAAATGTCAGCACGTGTCCATGGTTCAATCTATTACTGCCATCATCACCACCACCATCATCATCCTTGAAGACACCAACAGAAGATGGAGCTGGAACTAACCGAAGTGACCTTGGAATTGGAGCCATCCAGCTGTGCCCTGGTCCTCCCCCAGGTCTCACTAGTAGAGAAATGTCAGCTCCTACAACAGGCAGCTCACCTTCTCATTTCTAACCCGGCCGTGTTGGGCAGACCCCTCCTCCCATTTAAGTCATTGCCGTAACTCCATGTTTTCACACTTCATTTTCTTCATTGCCTGGCACATGCCATATCAAAGCAATGGGACTAAAGAGAAATTTCACAGCTCCTGACCTTCAGCAAGGAATGCCCAGGAGCAAAGAATGAATGAAACATGACGAAGTTTCATGAATTTTTCTAGAAAATCTAACTTTCAATGAAATCAGGGAGGTGGGGGTCAAGGGAACAGCCAGAGATAGAAGGCCAGACCCGTGGTGATTGGATTACATTCGCTGGCCTGTGGTTCTTTATTAAGACCATCCAAACGAATGTAACGTACATTATACACACATATATATTCAGGGCACACACATACACTATTTAAGATAGTGCAAAATAATTGAAACAAGAAACAATAATCAATATCTTTTCAACAGAATTGTGCTCAGAATGAGTCATGTGTTGTTTTCTCTGTTTTCCACATTCCGCGACGAGGGGGAAGGGGAAAGAAATGCCATTCTCCAATCACTAAAAATAAATACTTGTGTTATATTCGGTTGCCTCCACAATGAATAAAACAGGCATGTGGGTTTATAATATCAATTCACAGGGCTCTTTCTGCTCCAGTGAACTGTTACTGAACGGTTCAGAACAAAGCTACAGGCAGATCGGACAAAGCTCTTCTAACAGGGTTGACATTAGGCTCAGCCTGATAAGACCACATCAGGGAGACGCTCATTCTCCAGACCCTCTGATCACAGCAGCCGGCGATGGAGAGGTGCTCCAGCTCCCGGAACCTGATCACAGACCTGGTTCTGCTGATCTGGCTTAGAGCGACAACGCAGCTCAGGGTTATCAGGCGAAGCTGGAGGAGTTCAAGGCAATCTCGTCTCTGCAGTGCATCTCGACCTTCATAAGCGCCCAGCCCAGGAGGAAGGAGGGGAAGAGCTGGAGGGTCAGGGATGGCAAAAGGAAAAGGAATACAAGTTCGTCTGAAATAACAACATGCAATGATTTACACGCGTGAACGCCAAGCACTCCCTAAGTCCCTTCTAGAACAATGGTTCTCTGCTGTGGGCCAGTCTGATCCCCCACTTCTCAGAGGCATTTGGCAATGCCTGGAGACTCTTTCAACTGTCACGGTGGGAGAAAGTGCTAGTGGCATCAAGTAGGTGAGGCCAGGGATGGTGCTAAACACCCTACAAGGCACAAGATGGCTCCCCCAGCAGAGAATTATCTGGCGTAAAATGTCAACGGTGCAGACACCTGCTCTGGAGGACAGCAGCCTTGACTGCTCACCTAGACTGAGATGAAGCCTTATTAAACTAGATTATCAAGTCCGTTATCAGCAACAGTGATCTCAATCCTGTGTACAATCGGCGGGCAGTCTGGAGAGGGGAAACTTCAGGAATCAGTTACTTTTCCTCAACAGATCAAACAGATGGTTATAATTTAAGGACATTTATGGAATGTTTTTGGAGGCACACTGTTTACTCCCATTCATCTCAATGCGGTGACAGTTTTGAATCATTTAATGTGTTCAACTTCCCACAGAAGACACATTCTAAATTTTTTTTAATTCCAAAATGAATATAGTCACTGTATTAAAATTTCCTTGGCTTTACTGTCATCCACAAGTCACCACAGTGAAGTGCAATTGATCTCACTAAACATAGCTGGGGGAAAAAAAAAACACTAAACAATTTGAGCGCCTGACTCAATTAATGTGAGACTTTTATTATTTGCAGTGAGGTCATCCATCAAATGAGGGACAAATAAATACTATCACCCAAAGAGTGTGAATGACCCGCCATCCGCGGTCGCCAGAGCTCTGTGTGTTCTGGTTAATCGAACTCTCTGTGTTTTCCCTAGGGAAGGTTGCCAACACATCATCGTCTAAAGAAAGGGTTTCCAAACTTTCTTTTCTGTAGAGGGCCAGAGAGTGAATATTTTCAGCTTTGTGGGCCATACGTTCTGTTACAGCCACTCAACGCTGTCGTTGTGGTGCACAAGTGGCCATCAACCATTTGTAAACAAATATGTGCATGGCTGTGTTCCAATAACACTCTGTTTAGGAAAACAGTTTGCTGGCCAGATTTGGCCCTCGGGCCATAGTTTGCCCACCCTTGATGAGACAGAAAAACCTGCACGGCACTCGAACGTAATTGAAGAGACTCAATCTGGTAGGATGTGGAAGGCATTCTGAAAACATGGACAGCCTCTAGGACACGACTGTGGCTCTCCGTTAACATCATACTAAGGCGAATCTCAACAGCAACTAATATAAATGATAGGCTGTCCTAGTGGGGTTGCTATAATATACAGTTCTCTTCTGTATTTCTGTTGAACACTGTTCATGCATTTCTTAGAAAAACGAATGCCTGAAATATAAATTGAGCCCCCACCATGCCATATACCTGGAACCACTATTGCCTCTGAGGATACAATGATGAATAAGAATTATAATAATCATACCTGCCCTAGAGTGATTATATGAGTCTCATGTTTTCTCTTCAGTGCCTGACCTTTCTACCCTAAAGTATCTGGAGACCTCCTATGGGGACCAGCAAATAAGAGAAAGTCTATAGCTATGCTAGCCCCACGACCTGTCAAAACCAGAAACCCAATAGTTGAATTGCTGGTGTGAGGGTATTGTAGAGGTCCAGAATATCCCTCAGCGACTGGGTCTTGGAAGGATCAGATAATGCACTATTGGTATCAAATCCTCTCCTCTGTCCCAAATTGGCAGATGGAGTAATCAGGGCCCAGTGAAGTCACTTTCCCAGATCTGGGAAGCAGGTTACCAATTCAGGGTATGTTTTGTTCCCAGTTCATGCAGAAACCACTAACGTCCCTGGCTGCNGCGGGGGGGGGGGGGGGGGGGGGGCGGGCAGCAAATTACAGGGAAAGAGGCAATGGCCCTAAACTAATTAGATATGGGTTCAAAACTGGGCTCCCTGTTTAGTAGTTGGGTGACCCTGCGAAACAAATGCATGGCCTCTGGCCCTCAGTTTCCTCTTCTGTATTGTGAAATAATAATCCCACCCTCAATGTTATTTCTGCAAGGTTAGAGATGGTATGAGCAATGAATCTGGCACACAGTAGGCCCACAACATATGGCATCTTTTTTTAACTCCCTTATGGAGGCGTCACCTTGGCAAGCCATGACGTTTAGTTGTGTTACAGAGGATCTTTTCTGGGACGATCACGATCGGAAAGACATATCTCAGTATGTGTTTAGGAGAACGCAGTCATCTTGCCAATAAAGCCTTCATTTCTAGAACAGCGTTTCTCAAACTCAGCACTGTCGGCAGTTTGGATCATTTTTTGTTGGGACTGCCTTGTGCATGGTAGGATGCCTAACAGCATCCCTGGCCTTAACCAAATAGATGCTCATAGCTACTTATTGCCTTTCCTCCCCAGTCATGACAATGAACAGTGTCCCTGAACATGGCCAGATGAACCCTGGGGACTCAGGCACACCTGGCTCAGAACCACAGATCTAGAACTGTGCCTTCATTGCCCTGGATATACAAGAAGGAGAAAGGAAAGAGAACAGGTGCTGAGAAGTCATTAACTCTGGTTAACGGGCAACAATCCTGGTGGAGAATTATTCTTGTGGCCATAAGAGGTGACTGTCCACTTCCCAGTACAAATGCAAGGTGACCGCAGGTGGCCCTGGGGCTTGGGCTGGTGACTGGATCAGCACAGTCTTGCACGGTCTCCTTCCTCCAGTGTGCGGGCATACACACATACCCAAATACGCAACCAAATGTGTTGATTTGCAACATGAGGCATGAGGCAGACACACGAGGCATATTTCAACGCATAAGGAAGAGAGCTGTTGGACTCAGCATAACTCATTTCATTGCTGCCTTCCGAGCAGCCCTGCGTTCCAGCAGCCGCGTACACGCTTCGCCCGGAGCTCGGCTCTGCTCAATGTTCTCTGGCAACACCTGGTGGAACAGGGTAAAAACTGCACAGCGCCTTGGTGTGAGCTGCTGTGTCTGCTAATCTCATTGCAGGGGAAGGCTTTCTGGAGGCAAAGGTTTGGTTTGGGGGGGGGGGGGGGGGGTACCATCAGAGTCCCCGCCTCTGGGCTGGCATCAATGCTGTGCTGGACTAATTTCTGCTGTTTTCCTTTCTACTTTACCAAGCAGAAAACAAACACTGCTGTGTTGTCAAGAGCTTTCTTGCTAGGATAAGGAAATAAATTGCAACTGCAGCCTCACTGGATGTCTTTCTTCAGGATGTGCCCAGAAAGCAGCATCAGTGGTCGCCCTGCAACCTAGCAAGTGTGCACGGCCCAGCTTAAGAAACACACTCTTAGGGGTCATTACCCTATCCTAAATGATGCCCTTTGTGGCTTAGCAGGCATCTTTCCTGCTACACAGTACAGCTGCTTCTACTGGGAGGAGTAGAGATGAGAAAGGGGGTGCACATGCAAACACCTATTCACTGGGGGTTAAGATGCCTCGACCCAGGGACTCCACCCTGGCTACCAACGCCTCCCCCAACCCTCGACAGTATCCTCACGTGCCCTTAAATCCTCAATGGTGAGAAAGAAAGTCTAACCTATCACCCATTCTACCTGATAAAGACATGGCAAGAGAGGACCAGAGAATTACATAGTATATTCAGGATTTCATTCTTTTTTAAGGCTGAATAATATTCCTGTGTGCGTGTGTGTGTGTGTGTCTGGCATTTTCTTTATACAATCATCTATACCAACACACACTTAGGTTGTTTCCATTATCTTGGCTATTGTGAATCATGCAAGGAAAATACAAGTGCAGATACCTCTTTGCGATGCTGATTTCATTTCCTCGGGATACAGACCCAGAAGGGGGATTGCTGGAGCATGAGGAACCTCCATACTGTTTTCCATAGTGGTTGCCCCAGTTTAAATTCCCACCAACAATGTGGTGGGCCTACCATCCTCACCATATTATTTCACAATGCATACGTACATCAAAACATCAGGCTGTACACCATATGTATATACATATTTATGCAATTTCTATTTGTAAAAAAAGAAAGTGCACTCAGCTTTTTGGAAGAATGCTCTCTTGATCATAGATTCACTATGTATTTCTAAGGAAGGCAGCTTAACATGGTTGGAAGACAGGATGCCCTCAGAGGTTTACGTCCTGTTCACTCACATGCTAGGTGTATGATGAGGGGAGAATTATTTACACTCTGTAGGTCTTTTTTCCGCCTCAATTGTAAAACAGGAAAGATAGCAGTACCTATCCATGGAGGACATGCATGCCAACTGCTTCATATAGTGTCTGACATCTAGAAGTGCTCAGAAAATGTTAGCTGGAGCCATAATTGTTCACCTCGCAGACACTATCACTACATGTCAGAAGTCTGGAGACCTGTCCCCGGCAGGTCAATGACTTGCAAAGTGATCTCAAATAAATCCCCATCTTTTTGTGTTTGTTGTTTTCATCGGTCAAAATGGAGAGCGTTCTGCCTGTTTTTAAAAGTTATTCAACTCAAAATATCATTATCAGTATAGTATGAGATAAGACAAGCTAATGCTTCTTAAAAAGACCTACTAAAACACGAATACGCAGCACTGTTAGATATCTGTGGCACACATGCATCTATGACGCACACGACGTCATCAATTGAACAACACTTAGAAGCCAGTGGAGAATTACAAGGATCCCCAAATGTGTGCTTCAGTCACTGACAGAGAGGGTCTCTTCTAGAAGGTAGGTCTACCCAGTCCAATGGGGACGGGTGTGTAGGAAGTGCTGGGATAATCCAAGGAAAATCAAGCTCTATCTCATGGTAAAATGGCGTCATGGATGTGGAGCTCCAAGCTCACCATTTCCTTCAAGATCAGATTTGCAAGTGACCTACAGTATTTCTGAAGTTGCCTCCAAGTCCTCTATGGATGATCATTTGTACTTTTGGTAACATCAAATCGAAGAAAGACTTTTTCTGCGGTTAAGCTGTCCCTGCTGTTGATGCTGAAATTCTAAGTTATAATGTCTTATCCGATGGGATTCTCCAGGAGGGGGGCTCCCTTCTTCTCAGAGTCACATTATATGAAATGTTTAGCATATTGCGTGCCAGTGGCTGTCAAATTAGGCTCATCGAAAATACTATAATTAAGAGGGGAGCCTCACATTACTTAGCATTGAAAGCCAGTCATATTCAAATTATGAATAAGGATTTGGAAGCCAAAGAACATCTTTCTACAAATGCAGTTCAGGTACTTTGAAGTATCCTGCTCCCAACCGCTGCCTGCTAAGAGCAGCAAGGGATCTCTATTTGTTCCTATCCTACAGTAGAAATTCTCAGTGCAGAGGATGAGATAATATTACTTTTTAAAATTTTTATTTAAAACCACATTTAAAAATGATATTCATTTGTATCCAAAGACAATGCCTTAATATGAAATGATCAAAGATTGATGATGGGTCTCAGAAACATGCTTACTATTTTTCACTTCAAAAGTAAATTATTAACTACCACTTTCAGGGCATTTAACAATGTCCAGAAGCAAATAAGTGGGTTCATCCCTCCTCACAGGTTAGTCTTCAGACAAGATTTGGTGAATTTTAAAACATATTTTCAAAGAGTGTTCATCACAGCTAGAGTTCTGCAATAGAGCTATATATATTATAATATATATATATATTTTTTTTTCCAGTTTGGCAAAAATCCATTCTACATTTTAATTAAAGCTTTACTTTAGAATACAAGCTGACCATGTGGAATATGTCACTCTGCATCTTTAAAATCTAAAAATAATTAAAATAAAATAAAATAAAATAAAAGTAATTCTCTAGAGGGAAGAAAAAAGAACACCCACCTGCTGAATGCTGAATGTATTATTAACACATGATGCCTTTCTCTTTGGGACTTAACCTCTTTGAGATATGACATGAGTTTGGATGTCAAACTTCTCAAGGGCCATTTTTATAGAATAATCTAGTTTCCTTTATGCTTCATGCTTGATGAAAGGAACTGAGGCTGAGGAGGGGAAGGTCCTATGACATCTCCTGGTGCCACTCTGTCTGCTGGGCCTATGACGTTTACAAATACATTTGATCAGTGAAGATCAATCCACTTTGTAGATTTTAAAAGTTGGGACCAGAGGAGTTAAAACAATGAATTTGTCAATCCTCAGTATCACAGAGCAAAGTCAAAACTTTCATCTGCCCAGACTTCTGGATTCCAAGAGTCTGATCTGTCAGCCTATCCATCAACATGTTTGGCTATTTATCTATTCATCAATGTGTCCACTTGTCTATGGTTTCACCAAAGCACCCACCGTTATTTTAAGTTGGGTGAGAGAGTTCATCAGAGAAAAGTCTGGAAAAACTGCTACTTAGGAAGTTTACCTCCTTGAAGAAAGCAATGAGATTTGGGGGCTATCTGAAATTTGGAAACCTCGCCTTTTCCTCTCTGCTTTTGCATATTTATGTTTTTCATGTTATATTTAAGTGGCTTCAAAGGGAAAATGGATTTATGCCAACTACCATGTGATTAAAAATAAACGCGTGGAAGACAAAAAATTTTTAAAATAACTTCATCGGGCAGCTGAACTCTTCCTGATTTCCTAATACCACTACTTGTTTTCTCTGCTCAGGCAAGTTCTCCTGGGATGTCCTGGGACTATGTTTTGGATAAACCCTCTGCAATCAGTTGTATGGAGCCAGATTTCATCCTTCTGTCCCTTCACATTCCTGGGGATCGCATGAGGCTCCAGGGTTGGCAGGACAACAGATTAGAGACAAAACGGAATCGTGGTACGTGACACGTCAGTTCTGCTTCTTCAGCAGCAAAGACCATCAACCGCCCTGCTCTCTGCTATGACAGAAGATCCCTTAAATGACACTTAACAGGCCCGTGCACCAGTGGCGGTGTGGATGGCTCCCCACCACACTGCCACCATGCTGCTGGGAACTGAGATCAATGTTTCATTGACTGGACTCTGGCAGGACTATGGTTCCTCTGCTGTGCTTTCCTGCAGGACCTCTCCCCTCTCGCGCTGTGGGTGTTCTCCCAATGGAAAACTTCACACGCTCCAAGAGAAAGCGAACTTAAAAGGAAGAAAGGGCTGGAAGTAGTGCCGCCACTGATCTCCCCATCTCCTCCTGCAGGGGGACGCGCCACCAAGAGAGGGATGGGCCAAGGAAAAAGAAAAAAGAGAAAAGAAAAAAAAGCTAAGAAAAAAAACCCAAAAACAATGGCCTCTCTTTTAAGTGGCTTTTCACTTTTGACTTTTGAGGATTTCTGTCTTTGGGGAGAATCTGATTGTGTCCTAGGCCCTGTGCTAAGGTGGCAATCACCTGAGAGATGGGTTCAGTGGGAGGAGAGAGGGGGCAGAATTACATAATGCAGTTATTTTAAATGTAGATGATTACCCTGTCCCCATACAGAATCAGAAGCCCTGGAGATGAAGCTTGGGGGAAGGAACACTTTTGACAGTCCCTAGGAGATTTTTAGGCGTGACAGAGTTTGAGAACTTCCAGCAAGATGGGTCCACGCACGGATCTGGGAATTAGAGAAACCTGGATTAGTGTACCAGCTGTGCCACCTTCCTGGTTGGGTGACTAAGAAAATGACCTTCCACTCCTTAGGCTCAGATTTCTCATACATAAGCTCTGAGAAGGAGCATATTACCTGCTTCCTACGTTTTGCTGAGATAAATAGAAAAGATATGCATATAATCAATTGGCACACTGCCCGGCGTGTAGTACTATGTGCCTGAGCATGTTGACATTCCTCCATCATGTAACCATTGTTGAGTGCTCTCATTTAAATTGAACGCTTCGTCCTGTAAGGATACATCACGGCACCCCTCAAAAGGCTGAACTGGGACCCCATAAATGGATAACCAAGTCTTCATCCCTAGAACCCGTAAATGTAATGTTATTTGGGAAAAGGGTCTTTGCGGATGTAATTAAGTGAAGGATTCTGAGATGAGATCATCCAGCTTTAGGGTAAGCCCTAAATCCAACGACAAATCCTTGCAAGAAACACCAGAGGAGAAGGCCCTGTGAACACGGAGACAGAAATTGAAGTGATGTGTCTACAAGCCAAGGGATTCAGGGATTGACAAAAGCCACAAGAAGCTAGCAGAGAAGCATGGAATGGATTTTCCCTCAGTCACCAGAAGGAGCTGACCCTGCTGACATCTTGACTTGAGACTTTGAGCCTCCAGAATGTGTTGCTTATTCCACCGAGTTTTGTTACAATGGCCCTAGGAACTAATAGGAAGCCCTTTAGCTCCATGCTAGTTCAAGTACTATGTTTGGAAAGGATCACTTCAGAATTATCTTCTCCAAGGAGTCTGCCCAAAAGTTGGGAAGACCAACTCCTCCCCACGGGGGCCCCAACCTGGGACTCCACTTCAGTCTCCACACGTGTCATTGACCACAGGGGTCCCCTGGCTACAGCCACATCAGTAAATTTCAAGTTCAAACTTCACTTTCTTACAGACGCCTGAAATAATAAGGACTTTCTTCTCTTGAAAGCTCCTTAGGTGTATAAATATCTGAAAGTGGCGTAGGTCAGAAAGGGGTCAAAGAGCCAATATCTGGGTGAGCCAATATCTGGGTAAGCCACTCAGTATGGCTGTGAGGTTGTAGGTCTGCCCTCAGCTCCGGACTCTTCAGAGAATTTGCTCTTTGATCTTCATTCCCAAATTAATACAATATTAAGAATGGCCACTATGTTTTGAGACTCCTTAACATACTAAATATTAATTAAATGCTTCACCATCATCAGCTTCAAAACGTGTGTAACATAGAGATAATCCTCTGTCCCCATTTTACAGATGGAGAAACTCAGGCCCCGCCAACTTCAGGATCACCCAGAGGGGAAGGAAAATCGACAGCATTCAACCCTGTTCCTTCTCCTGCAATGGGCCCTCTGGCCACAGGGGTGGTGCTCTAAGTCTAAACATCTGAGATACTCCCCACCAATGCTCTGCTGGAGTATATCCTTTCTCAAGTTACTCATGAATGCTACCAGAAATATGGAGCAGTTGGGCAAAACGACATCACCCCATGGTTGCTCTGAGAATGTGGATCGGTCCACGGAAGACCACAAGAGAAGCTCAGATACCATGGCAGTTTATAAAATAAAGCTTTCATTGTTCACGAGCTGGGAAAATTTACAGTGAAGTGGGCCCTAAAAAATTGGGTAGTTCCATGATGCCATTTTACAGGTGAGAAAAAAGGCTCAAACAGACTAACAGGCATATTCGGGGTTACGCGGGCATGACACAGATAGGACTTGAACCCAGAACTCCTGATGCCTGTTCACACCACCAGAAATCTATCACTTGAACTACAGTGGACAAAAATGGGGGTAAATATGCATGTCAAAGCCATTCTGGGGTGCTAGAGCAGTTTTATTACGTAAATGGCACTTTACTTTTGAATCATTCCCCACAAAGTTTGCCTGTAGAGTACCAATCATCGGGACACTCCACTGCAAGACGTTGACGTTAATCTCCTCCCACTGGCTGCTGTCACTCTTTGGTACCAGTTTCGAAGTTCATAAGGGACTGCAAGGCTCTGATGTCCCTTCTGTCACCAGCACGTTCTATTCACATCTCTGTAGATCTATGTTTCTACTTGTCTCAAGAAGACACAAAATGCCCTCTATATGACAGTCATAAGAAATTAACTGGATGCCTAGTCTCCCCATCAAACAATGTTGACAGGCTGGTGTCCTACAGCCTGTGAATAAGTGATCCTAAAAAGTCACTTGCAAAATGAGTGACAGGTTAAATACTCTAAGATTTGAATCATGTTTTAAATATACTTTGAGGGGCGCCTGGGTGGCACAGTGGGTTAAGTGTCTGCCTTTGGCTCAGGTCATGATCCCAGGGTCCTGCGATTGAGCCTCGTGTCCCACATTGGGCCCCCTGCTCAGCGGGGAGCCTGCTTCTCCCTCTCCCTCTGCCTGCCACTCCCCTTCCTTGTGCTCTCTCTCTGTCAGATGAATAATTAAAATATTTAAAAATAAATAAACAAACAACAAACTTTGACTGTAAATACAATGCAGGCAGCACTTACTAGAATCTTCAGTTCAAGTTTATCTTCCCTGCACCATATTCTGGACCAGAGACAGAAGACAAAGAGGACATTTATTTGTTTGTTTTTTGCATGTGTGTGAAAGATTTTACAATTCAGCACATTTTAATTAAATAATTATCATTTACTTGCTACTTTATATATATATGTGTGTGTGTGCTCATTTTTCACATATTGAGTTTTCTTTTTTTTTATGATTTTATTTATTTGATAGAGAGAGAGAGCACAAGCAGGAAGGAGGGGCAGAGGAAGAGGGAGAAACAGACTCCCCGCTGAGCAGGGAGGCCGATGTGGGGCTCGATCCCAGGACCCTGGGATCATGACCTGACCTGAAGGCAGACGCTTCACTGACTGAGCCACCCAGGCGCCCCCATACTGAGTTTTCTTAAAGCAAGTCAGGCCTGAGTGTTTTCCCAGAGCTCACGTGAGTCTGTATGTTATGTGTTTCCTGTGCTTTATTTTCCACTGCCAGCTCCTGCTATGCTTTGAAAAATGTTGTCCCTGTTTCTGTGGTAAGACCATGGAGGAGGCTAGGGGAGCTGGAAGTAACGGCAGGTCCAGAATGGGAACTCAGAGCACAAAGCCTGTCCTGGTGACACGGTGTTGGGCATCCACCTGTGAATCGGGGCACACAGGGAAAGGCAGAAATGGCAACGAGAGGCTTCAGGCTGAAGTCTGCAAGACGTGTTCTGAATCACTCGGGGAGAAAACCGAAGAACCGTGTAGCCCTGACACAGCTCTCACAAAACCCCCGTCTGCTTGCAGCTGAGGCTTCCCTATTTACACTGCTCTCTGTCTGAGTTTCTCAGGTGCAACGCTCCTGGGGACATCCTCCTCCCAGATGCTGGAAGGAGCAACAAGTACAGACAGGTGGAGAGCCGGGCCGCCCCCAGAGACGCAGCGGAGGGCTGCTAACTCCAGGGAAGAGGCGGCACTGCCTTCTCCCTGTTCTCCTCCTTCCACCCTCCTTCCTGGCAAAGAAGCAATCCCTCGTGTCCCTCCCCTGACACTTACACACGAGGGCACCCAACCGGACACATAACCCACTGCTCCAACCCCGATGCCCCAGGAACAGCCTCCCCTCCATCATGAGAAATCTCCCCTCCCTTCCCAGCCCTGCTGATCGATGTTCCCAATGCATAATTATCTTAATTTAGGTGTGTATTTTGCGACAATATTTTGGATAATCCTGGCACTTACTCTTCTCTATTACAAACATTTATGTAACCATGCCAGCCGATTAATCTGAAGGATGTGGCAAAGAGACAGGGAAATTTTACCCACAGGAAACAAAAACCCAGTCTTTGAGGATAAATATGTACTCCAAAATTCATAACTTATTGCAGATTGCTATTGATATTTCAGAAATGTATTTGTCCCTTGGACATATTCATAGAGTGTTTGCAAGTCTATAGACACATCTATTTAATAACTGTACCGCATAATTCTTCCATGCTACATATACATGAGAACCTGCAAACACCCCCCAATCCCCACAACAAAGGTAATAAGCTTTTGTCTCGCCTTTTTTTTTTTCTGCTTTAAGCATCCCCTTTAATGAGCTCTGCTTCTTTGTAACTCAAGAGATTTAGTATTCTGTCCAACAAAACAATTTATTGCCCAAAATGTTCCTACTGCAGATAAAATCTTAGCTTCCCCAATACTTCGGCTCCACAGTTAATACCCTAATGTTTCATTTACAGCTGAACAAAACGGCTTATCTCCACTAAAAGGGGAATTAGTAGTAAGAAATAATTTCAATCATCTGCTGAGTTTCTAAGTAAAGTGATGACTTCTGCATTCTCGCTTCTATCTGATGACAGGTGTGTTGGGGGCTCCCAGAAAATAGAGCAGTTCTGTCACCTAAGCTTTGTAATTTGAACAATGCAGCTACATAGATCAGGCAGGAGTTAGGTCTTAGCTGTCAGGGGAAAAAAGAAAAAAAAAACTACACTCGGAAATATGCTGTAGTCAGCAGGTCTTAGCTACAGATTGGATACTAACTCAAGGGGAAAAAAAAATTGGTTTGAATCAACAAATGGCTCCATTTTTCCCCCTAGTCTGCGGCACACTTATTATACACCTACAAACACACAACCACAGTCTATTACATTTCCTCAGCACGTCCACATGCCCACACGGAACCGTGATGGCTATATATTCTCACACACGTGCATGCAGCCTTATTTATGTGTGCGCAGCCATGAAGGCTGCTGGAGACCGTGTCGGGGGTGGGGAGGGAGGACGGGGAAGGGAGACAGACGTATTGAAAAACAGTGAGACAGAGGAATCAGGGATGAGTCTGCAGCAGGGACCGGATCATTTACATTAGAAGGAGAGGACAGTGACTTGCCTTCGTGTGATTGCAAGGGGAAATTCAATTTGCCATCGCTCATGTCATAACCTTGGCACATGAAAACCTGGCGGGGGCCCCTGATGCTGTCTAATAAGTAAACCAAAAACGGAGGCAGCCAAGCACCGACAGGGTGGACGGCCCCCCGTCTGAAGGAGAGTAGAGAGTCCATGATGCCAGACCGTGAAAGAGATGGCTAAACAGAAATGTAAGGGGATGGGAGGGACAAATTTCTCCCCCTGTATCTCTAAAGGTATGGCGGTCCACCTCCTGTGTGAACCCTTCTAATGGAAAACTCTCCCTTAAATGTGCAAGTCCCTTGCGGCCATGGGGGTGTTTACAGAAGAGGCTCAAGTGGGAAACCAAGGACATACAAGGCATCATGCAGAATTGAAACTCACTGGAAAATAAAAACAGAGGTTACTGCTTATAAAAATAATCCCTCTAATTCCAGGTGTCTTCTTCGATGCCTCTTTAAAGCTGGAACCTCATGAAGTATTCCCAGCTCAGTGAAACATCTCCTACTTGGTGTGGGTGTTGTCTGCTAACTGCTCACATCTGAATTTTTCTCTGAGCTTGACTGACAGGAGCCACCCAGGCCAGGGATGCCCGAGGGTGGGGGAGACAGATGGGTATGGGAGTAGGAGGGGGGTACAGCTTGGGCCTATGACCAAAGACAGACTGACATAAGGGAGTGGGAATAAGAGTCTCGGTGAAAGCATCTTTGGTGTAATTAAAACTCCAGAGCTCCCTACAGGCCCAGGCTCCGGCTAGGTTCTCCCCTGAAACCACAACTCTCCCTGGGAGTCTCCCCCTGCCCTACGCTGATTCTTTACCTCCCCGCCCATAGGCTTCCCCTGAAAGCCTTCAGATAACCACCTGCACACAAATCCTCGTTTCAGGCATTATCCCCAGGAAATCTGACCTAAGATAGACAGGGGTAGGAAAATGATACAGAAATCTCTACAAAATGTGCACTCCTATACGCCTGCGTATGCTGGTTGCATTTTGGACACATTGGAGATACCAGTGAAAACACACTGACATCCGGAGGTAGGCAAGAAGTGATGTGTGTCTTGCCCCTCAAAGATTCCGACTTCCTGGCCACTGAATGCTGGTTTAGGGGTGAGCATGTGATCCAGCGTGGGCTACAGCCCCCGACGCACCCACCCCCAGGCATTTTCTGTCAGATCTAAAGTTGTAAGAGCCACTGACTATATGCTAGAAGCTACATCTAATAAAAAACCAAGACTCCAAAGACAGCTGAGCTAAGCAAGGCAAAGGAGAGATCCCTATTGCTATGGTTCAAACCCGTGTATTCAGCAATGACTGATGGTGGCCAGAACCACTCCCGGACTTTTCAGTTTCTTGAGATAAGCAATTTTCCCGGGGCTTATGTCAGTATGAGTTAGGCTTTATGACCTTTTCAGCTTCATCTATGGTATACTAGGAGAAAGAGGGCATGGCCCCAGCCCAGAGACAGGTAGGGGTCTTCACATAGTCATAGGAGGTGGACGGACATGAACATGCATGCTTCCTGTCTTCCTTGATTGTAAACACCTCCCGTCGAAGTCACTGACTCTGGTAGGACTGTAAAGGGTGTGGTGTCAGCGTTTTATAATTTCATTTGATGGCCACTTGTGCAGTACTTGCTAAAAGTGAAACACGTACTGATGAGCAAGACTGATCTAATGTATTTCCTCAAGCACCTGACTCCTTCATGAAAGAAATAGGCCATTTTGCAAATAAAAACATAATTTTGCGAAGTGCTTTGAAGGGAAATATAGGGTGCCATAAAAGGGGATACAAGGGGGACCTGGTGTAGCTTATAGGACTCAGATAAGGCTACCATGACAAAGTGACATGCAGGCAGACGTCTAAAAATGGTTGTGAGGAGGAATAATAAAACGCTTTTGATAGAGGAAAGCATGTGCACAAGTCCCAAAGGAGGAAGAAGTTGGGCAAGTTTCAGACCCTGAAAATAATTTCTGCCTGGCTGAAGTACTGTTGTAGAAAATAAGAAGGCGTTAAAGGAGATTGCAGAGAGGGCAAGCGAGAAGGGAGATGTGCAGAGCTTGGACTCTAAAGGCATTCAGGATGGATGAAGAGGTTTAAGCCGGGGTGGGGTACAGGAATAGGCTAATGTAAATTCCCATTCTTGTCCTTCCATCAGGGATCTCAGCCTACCTGAAAGATAGGTGTTCCGATGAGCTGGCCCTGTAACTCATCCACCCATCTGCTCGCTCATCCATCCATCCATCCATCCATCCATCCATCCATCCACTCACTCACTGATTCAGTCATGGACGGAAATATGCACAAAAACCACACATGGTCTTCCTCCCTACAGTATTTACAGTCTTTCAGGGAAAATAGTCAGGAATCGAATCATTATACCAAAAGATGTAAAACTGAAATGATGCTCTGAGCTACTAATGGGGGTACATGAAGTTAAGAAATAAAATAGTAGACCTGCTTAACCTAATCAGCGAGGCCAAGAAAGATTTCCTTGAGGAAGGGACAAAGTAACTGGGTTTAAAAGCATATATGCGTGTTAAGTAGGCAAGGAAGGGAGAGAAAAGGCGGTCTAGATAGAGAGAAAATCCTGGCAGAGCTCCTTCAGGGAGACTGCAAGAACATGGGGAAGGCGGGTACCAGCTGCCTCCACATCGTGTGCACTTAGAGCCCTTGGGACCCCCAAACTTCTTCCTTCTGCCTTCACAAGGCTCCTTCTTTTACAAACCAGGGCACATAATACGCCAGGCAGACTCAAAAGGACATCAGCAAACATGGTTCTAAAAAAGGGACTGGCCTAGAAAATCCATGCCACTAGGATCAACAGGATGGTGGGACCAAGGTGGGGGTGGTCATGTGCAAAAGGGACAGTGTCTGGGCATGCTGCCCCACCCAAAACCTCACAGTGGATTAACTGTCACAAATTTAGTTCAAAAGGTCAACTGAGGATAGGAGGTGTGCTAGGAGCAAAAGAAACAGCCACAATGAGGAGAGTGAACAAGCTTACTAAAAACCCAGAGGTCGGCAAGACTCAAGACTCTTGGAGAAGGTCCTTATTCCAAGCCATACATTTGAAGCAGGTAGTAAAAAACCTTCTCCCTGGACCTTTTATTCCATATTCGCAATTTTCTTATATTCCTGACTCTTCATACCCCCAGGGAATAAAAATCACAGCAAACAACCGGATTGTTGGATCTGTCCTCCCTTAAGCACATACATACTCTTATAAATGGAAAGAAAATGGTCTCATTGCATGCTATTGAGAAACACAAATCTCTAAATGGATTGTCAGTTCTTTTAACCACTAATTCCTCTTTAAAAGGACAGCATATTGATTTTTTTTTCATCAAAAGTTGCCAAACTTAAAATCACAATCCTGAATATAATCCAGAAATGATCTATTGTCGGGTGATAATGCAAAACGTGGCACCTTACACTTGCATAATCTTTATGAGGCACAAAAAGCATTTTAGGTGCATTTTCTCATTAAATATTTAGAGTTTTGTGAAGAAGGTATTATTATTCCTGGTCTGAAGATGAGAGAAGCCAGGTTCTGAGAGTTTTGGGGATGTAGCTAAGGCCCAGCAAGCTAAAACTTGAATCCAAGTCTTTTGGCTCCAAGTCCCAACATCTCATAGTTAAGAGCATGAGTTTGGGTGTCACGCAGACTTGGGTCAAGTCTTGGATTCTGGGAATTTGTTATTTCTATGATTACGGGTAAATTACTTTTCTGAACTCCAATTTTCTCATTTGGAAAATGGTGGTGATATCATGCATCTAACAGGGTGACAGAAAGATTATATGCATATGAAACATTTCTCTCTAGAGTCTGAACACATTTGGATGACAGTTCTGCCCATTATCTATTTTAGGTAATGTTTTGCCTACATTTGGCTAATGCAAGCCATCATCTAAGGATCTTCCAGAGTTGTTCAGAGATTAAGCAATGGTGTCTAAGCCCCTGAAGTTCAGAACAAATATTAAGAGTCAAACTTTAGAGGTAAGCAGGTATACTCCAATCAACGTTTCATTAAATAGCTAGACTGACTTTCAATTTATCAAAGAATGGTGCTGCAGTGTGCACATTACATCTCTCCACAAGTCCAATTCATTCAGGCTTTCCAAAGAGCTGATGTCCTAGCATAAAAAAAACTATTTTTTCCAAGCACTTACTCGGTATCAGGCACTGAACTAAGCTCTATGTTATGGACTGTGCCATTTTATCCTCCCTAGAACCACCTGACATGAAGACTATTATGATCTTTCCATTGGAGGGGACTCAAGCTCAGGGGGTTAATATAATTTATCTCAGGTAGATGGTAAAAAGTAGAGTTAGAATTTGAACCCAAATTTGTCAGATTCCAGAGCTCAAGCCTCACACACCTCACTTTATGGTTTTTGAATTACACATCTAGATGACAAAGTCAATAAAACATTTAGATTCCTTCCACATATGTCATCTTGCTTCCATTTGCATTCAGAATCTGCACAGTATTGCAACGTCCCCAGAAAGAGGCAAAACCTACCCCTGAGGAGGATCCCAAATACATCTTGGATACCTAGTGCAGTAACGCACTGATTTGTGCGGTCCATAGAACCTTCCTAGGTCAGGAACGACAGGGTTAACCTCATCCAGCGCCATACAATCTGGGATCAGGCGGCTGCCTTTTTAAGTCTTGAAAATATCACCCTCCTCATAAGGTAAATGCTGATTATGTTTACGAGGTCTTAATAAAAGGCAACGGAAATGATTTATTGGGGCAAAAAGGATACTGTGCATTGCTTCATTTGTTGGCTTTTTTCTCCATGACAGCTAAAGAACAAGAGCGCTCAAACTCTGGGACGCTTTCGCCATCGCGACAAGGGCATAAGACACAAAGTCAGAGAGAACACAGAAACCAAGCTTTGAAATTAACACATTAAAACAATTAAGAGATTCCAGAGATCTCCTCCGCTGACAGGGAAGGCTACACATCCTCTGCTCTCTTTAGCNAGGCTACACACCCTCTGCTCTCTTTAGCATTCAAAAGGTGAGGAGCTCTGCGATTTGCAAAGTTGCTGGGAGGCATGGAGTCCACACGTGGCGGGGGGGGAGGGGGGTACTGTTCCTAATGGCACCCTGTGCAGATGGCTCTGCAGCATCAGCTTTCTTCCCGACACCTCACTGTTTCCATGGTGTTTGACCATCCATTCCAAGGTGTGCGTTTATCTCACAGTTTGGGATCGACGCGCCACTCTCTTCTGCCAGCATATGTGCAATTTTGATAGGAAATAAGACTGGGGGAGACACACTTTTGACAGCTATTGTAGATCTATGCATCCAGAAGACAAGAATATATGAATGAATATCATGTCGGTCTGGCATGGCGACTAAAGGCCTCAACTCTGGAATTAGAGATTCCAGCTCCTTTTTTTTTATCAGCTGTGTGAAATTGGACAAATTATATTGAACTATCAGGCTTCAGTTTTCTTACCTCTATAATGGGGATGATAATGGAACACGCCTTGTGGGACTATTACACTAATTTAGCAAGATAATGCATGCCTGGTGTTTTCCACAATGTCTGTCATATGACAAGCATTGAAATGCTGCCTGTTTCTCCTTCCTCCTTCTACTCTTCACATTCTCTCTGTTTGATAATCTATTCTTCTCCATATTACTTTCAACCATTCTTCACCATTCTCCACTGAAAGTTGGGGTGGCGAGGTAAGAAGTAAAAAACTCACTTGGTTGGATTGCCTTCAAATTTAGAGTTCTTTACTGGTCCTTGACTGAGGTATCTTATGAAGACCAATGCAATGTGTGGGCACCATAGCCCTGCAACAGAACTTGATGAGACATGACTTACACCCAATCAACACCTTTACAGAACTCGAGGAAACCCAGGCAAAGGAAATATGGATATGGGGGCGCCTGGGTGGCTCCATTGTTAAGCGTCTGCCTTCGGCTCAGGGCATGATCCCAGAGTCCTGGGATGGAGCCCCACATCAGGCTCCTCTGCTGGGAGCCTCNATCACAGCAAACAACCGGATTGTTGGATCTGTCCTCCCTTAAGCACATACATACTCTTATAAATGGAAAGAAAATGGTCTCATTGCATGCTATTGAGAAACACAAATCTCTAAATGGATTGTCAGTTCTTTTAACCACTAATTCCTCTTTAAAAGGACAGCATATTGATTTTTTTTTCATCAAAAGTTGCCAAACTTAAAATCACAATCCTGAATATAATCCAGAAATGATCTATTGTCGGGTGATAATGCAAAACGTGGCACCTTACACTTGCATAATCTTTATGAGGCACAAAAAGCATTTTAGGTGCATTTTCTCATTAAATATTTAGAGTTTTGTGAAGAAGGTATTATTATTCCTGGTCTGAAGATGAGAGAAGCCAGGTTCTGAGAGTTTTGGGGATGTAGCTAAGGCCCAGCAAGCTAAAACTTGAATCCAAGTCTTTTGGCTCCAAGTCCCAACATCTCATAGTTAAGAGCATGAGTTTGGGTGTCACGCAGACTTGGGTCAAGTCTTGGATTCTGGGAATTTGTTATTTCTATGATTACGGGTAAATTACTTTTCTGAACTCCAATTTTCTCATTTGGAAAATGGTGGTGATATCATGCATCTAACAGGGTGACAGAAAGATTATATGCATATGAAACATTTCTCTCTAGAGTCTGAACACATTTGGATGACAGTTCTGCCCATTATCTATTTTAGGTAATGTTTTGCCTACATTTGGCTAATGCAAGCCATCATCTAAGGATCTTCCAGAGTTGTTCAGAGATTAAGCAATGGTGTCTAAGCCCCTGAAGTTCAGAACAAATATTAAGAGTCAAACTTTAGAGGTAAGCAGGTATACTCCAATCAACGTTTCATTAAATAGCTAGACTGACTTTCAATTTATCAAAGAATGGTGCTGCAGTGTGCACATTACATCTCTCCACAAGTCCAATTCATTCAGGCTTTCCAAAGAGCTGATGTCCTAGCATAAAAAAAACTATTTTTTCCAAGCACTTACTCGGTATCAGGCACTGAACTAAGCTCTATGTTATGGACTGTGCCATTTTATCCTCCCTAGAACCACCTGACATGAAGACTATTATGATCTTTCCATTGGAGGGGACTCAAGCTCAGGGGGTTAATATAATTTATCTCAGGTAGATGGTAAAAAGTAGAGTTAGAATTTGAACCCAAATTTGTCAGATTCCAGAGCTCAAGCCTCACACACCTCACTTTATGGTTTTTGAATTACACATCTAGATGACAAAGTCAATAAAACATTTAGATTCCTTCCACATATGTCATCTTGCTTCCATTTGCATTCAGAATCTGCACAGTATTGCAACGTCCCCAGAAAGAGGCAAAACCTACCCCTGAGGAGGATCCCAAATACATCTTGGATACCTAGTGCAGTAACGCACTGATTTGTGCGGTCCATAGAACCTTCCTAGGTCAGGAACGACAGGGTTAACCTCATCCAGCGCCATACAATCTGGGATCAGGCGGCTGCCTTTTTAAGTCTTGAAAATATCACCCTCCTCATAAGGTAAATGCTGATTATGTTTACGAGGTCTTAATAAAAGGCAACGGAAATGATTTATTGGGGCAAAAAGGATACTGTGCATTGCTTCATTTGTTGGCTTTTTTCTCCATGACAGCTAAAGAACAAGAGCGCTCAAACTCTGGGACGCTTTCGCCATCGCGACAAGGGCATAAGACACAAAGTCAGAGAGAACACAGAAACCAAGCTTTGAAATTAACACATTAAAACAATTAAGAGATTCCAGAGATCTCCTCCGCTGACAGGGAAGGCTACACACCCTCTGCTCTCTTTAGCATTCAAAAGGTGAGGAGCTCTGCGATTTGCAAAGTTGCTGGGAGGCATGGAGTCCACACGTGGCGGGGGGGGAGGGGGGTACTGTTCCTAATGGCACCCTGTGCAGATGGCTCTGCAGCATCAGCTTTCTTCCCGACACCTCACTGTTTCCATGGTGTTTGACCATCCATTCCAAGGTGTGCGTTTATCTCACAGTTTGGGATCGACGCGCCACTCTCTTCTGCCAGCATATGTGCAATTTTGATAGGAAATAAGACTGGGGGAGACACACTTTTGACAGCTATTGTAGATCTATGCATCCAGAAGACAAGAATATATGAATGAATATCATGTCGGTCTGGCATGGCGACTAAAGGCCTCAACTCTGGAATTAGAGATTCCAGCTCCTTTTTTTTTATCAGCTGTGTGAAATTGGACAAATTATATTGAACTATCAGGCTTCAGTTTTCTTACCTCTATAATGGGGATGATAATGGAACACGCCTTGTGGGACTATTACACTAATTTAGCAAGATAATGCATGCCTGGTGTTTTCCACAATGTCTGTCATATGACAAGCATTGAAATGCTGCCTGTTTCTCCTTCCTCCTTCTACTCTTCACATTCTCTCTGTTTGATAATCTATTCTTCTCCATATTACTTTCAACCATTCTTCACCATTCTCCACTGAAAGTTGGGGTGGCGAGGTAAGAAGTAAAAAACTCACTTGGTTGGATTGCCTTCAAATTTAGAGTTCTTTACTGGTCCTTGACTGAGGTATCTTATGAAGACCAATGCAATGTGTGGGCACCATAGCCCTGCAACAGAACTTGATGAGACATGACTTACACCCAATCAACACCTTTACAGAACTCGAGGAAACCCAGGCAAAGGAAATATGGATATGGGGGCGCCTGGGTGGCTCCATTGTTAAGCGTCTGCCTTCGGCTCAGGGCATGATCCCAGAGTCCTGGGATGGAGCCCCACATCAGGCTCCTCTGCTGGGAGCCTCCTTCTTCCTCTCCCACTCCCCTGCTGTGTTCCCTCTCTCGCTGGCTGTCTCTATCTCTGTCAAATAAATAAATAAAATCTTAAAAAAAAAAAAGGAAACATGGATATGTACTTAATGGTAAGTTAAAAAGTTCCTTGGTCAGTGGTGACCTGTGGGGTGCCAAAACCCACCACACAGAGGAGTGTTGGTGTGTCTGGTAAGGACAGGTAGTAAGTGCTGGGATTAGCATGGTAGCGAGCATGTAGGAGAAGTCAAGGGTGATGGGTTTGTTTCTAATGATTCGATTACTTAGTGATGAATCAATTAATGATAAATTAAGCAATCATATTTTGAGCAAAGATTATATTAGGTATTATTCTAGGCACTCTTTAGGGCTCTAGAAAAGACAGAAAGTCAGTTTAATACTTGTGGGAGTATTGGAATCATCCGAGGAGCCTGATAAAATGAGTTTCAGAGGCTAATGATTCTGACTTGGTTGATCTGGGGTGGGTCAGAGAGCATCCTACGTATATTTATTAAGGGTGATCCATGATCTATGCTGTGAAAGATTTAGCTCTAGGGGGACAAGGAGGGAGGGAATCCCTTGGAAACACGAGATGAGCCAGCCCCCATCCTCCCTACACAAAAGGCATCGGTGAAAGCAGGCAACGTGGTCTATGAGAAAGCACCCTGTCCTGAGCTTGCCCAATTCACTCTGTGATCTCAGACAAGTCACATGTCCTTCCTGAGCCCTGGTGTCCTCCTCTGAACGATGACAGACATGATCCCTAAAGTCTCCTTCTGTGGGAATGTTGGTGGATTTGATGGCAAGATCCCTGGTTCATGTGTATAATTCTGCAGAGTACCAGGAACCCTCATTACATCTTTTTCGGAGAGAGGCAGGAACTCAGTGTCAGCTCAATGCCTGACACTCACCTACTACCCAGCACAATGATCGCACTTACTGTTTCTTTTACCAGTTGTGTCTCTCTCTAGGAATGAAAGCCAGCGAGTTTCAATGCCTGCCTGACATGACTGCCACATAATCTATCTCCCATCTCAGGTGATGACCGCTGCTTTTCACATTTCTTCTAGAATGTCTGAGAAGTGATTCTGGCTCTTCCCACTGTCTTCGTATGATTTCTCCATCATTCATGACACTGCCAACTCCAGGCCCTGACCTAACTGCCCCAGGGTCATTTCTCCTCACTTCCTCCTGCCTCCAGTTGGTTTCCGACGCTCTGCCCACTGTTTTTCAACAACAATGTTATCATTTCCATCACCTTCCACTGTGCGACCACCAGAGTCTAAGCCATCATATTCCCTGGCCTGGAGTCCTACACAGCCTACTAGTTGCCGTACTAACCTTCTCTCCTGGACCCTGTTGGTCCATGATCCACATAGAAGTAACCTTTATGAAATGCAAACCTCCGCATGGTCATTGAAACACAAAAAACACAACTGCCCTCCCATAGCTCACAAAGTTCTGCACCATCTGGCCTTTGTCCACTTCCTAGAGCTCTCCTGTGCCACTCCTATTTTCTGGGACTCTGTGGGTTCCTCAAACATTCCAAATTCCTCCCTTCTGGGGTTTTCCCTGGAATGTCTTCCTCTTTGTCTCAGCAGGATTTATCATTACGAGCTCAGTGTAAATGTTACCTCTTCTGAAGGCCCTTCCTTGTGTACACCCCACTATTTGTTTTAATCATCTTACCAGGACCTAGCATTAACCATTTTCTTCATTTATATGGTAATTTTTATCTACCTCCTCCCAAATAGAATATAAACTCCATGAGAACAGCATTTTATTTGTCTTTTTTAATCACCGAATCCCCAGGGGCTGAGCACGGTGGGCATGCGATAAATATCTGTTGCGTGAACCTTCAAATCATTCTGACTTCTCTAGTCTCAACGTGTGAAAGTCTCTCTAAGCCTGTGTTGTGAAGTATGGGATTGTCTTATCCATCCTATTTTCTCTTCACTAATTCCAAACTTGGCAAGATCCTGCAGAGTTGTTCACTCCACGGTCCCTCTCTGACTCATCTCATTTATTTTCCCATGGGAGAAATCAGGCGCAGATAGATAAACGATGCCACCCAGCCCAAGGTTCCACAGCCAGGGAGTAGCAGAGAGGGTGTTCAAACTCAGTTACGTCTGACGCCAAAACCCACTGCAACACACAGCTCTTCGTTCTCGGTTCCAAGTCTAAATTCAGGAACCAAAAATAACAGAACAGCCATGTGTTTGCAATGGTCCAAACGTGCAGGTGCACGTCGAGCCTGAGCCAGATTTCCCCCTTGATTTTGATATTGGAGTTTCTATCAGGAACACGCAAAGGGCTGCCTCTTTCTTCCTGCTATAAAATATACATAACATATGTATATATGTATTTTTTTCACTTTTATATTGATATTTCCCTTACTTGAGGATACTATAACATACTTTGTAAGCTCTTCTTTGGATCTGAACATTCCTGGAATAAAGAGTTTCATGTACATAATGGAAATACAACAGAATTCCAGATTAATACTGAGTATTGCTCTTAAATTTCTTTATCGTGAAGGTGTCATATTCTCAGCCCTCAAGACGAGATGATTTGCAGCATGGAGAAGAGGATACAGAGAAGAATGAGGCCAACGTGTCAGGGCAAGTATTTACTGACTCTCACTGGAAACTCACAGGATGAACAGTAAGTGCATTAATGCAGTGGGCACCTTGGCCCTGGCTAGCATAACACTCAGACCGTTCTAGAGATGATTTCAATGTCAAGGGTCTATTACCCGAAACACTTAAGATGATGCCACTTAATGTTTTGCCATCAGCATTTTTTTTCTCCCCTGAGGGATCTGATTCTGTCTCAGGCAGAGAAGTTATATCGCCTATAAAGAAATGCATGCTGGTGGTGTATTTTTTTTTTAATAACAATTTTTAGTTCTTGAACTAAGCACAGAACAAGAAACTGGACCAGGAACACCTGCTAGAATCAGAATCAGAGGGAACATTACCTAACAGTGGTTATCCTAAGATCAACCTGAATGCTGGATTTTTTTTTTTTTAGATGCCAAGAAAATTCTCTATTCCTTAGGCATTTTCTGGCCTTGCTTACCATATGTCAAGTCTAATGAACAGCTCATTGGCTAGATGTCCTTCCTTTCTCCTCCGCGTGGAACCCTTTACAGGGAGATGTCTAAAGACAAATATCTAAACTAAACTTACTCGATTTAGGCAGCTTACAGCTCCTCGATTTAATTGCATTACGTCTATAAGTAGGGAGCAATTTACTCTGAAGTGGTACTTAGGCATTATTCCTCTTGGCTTCTCCAGGAAGCACTTGGGCTAAATTTCTATTTAATGTATGCTGGCTTTGGAACGTAAGTACAAATAGAGGGATGTGTATTAACGTTTTAATTATGCGGCGATCCTCTGTTAGAAAATGAATCCAGGATGGACACAGACTTTAATTCCTTTTAACTATGAAAAACACTTTTCTGGCCATCGTGTGCATTAATCAGTCTCTTGAAATGTGCGTCTCTATCAGCTTGCAGCAAGAAGATGGAATCAATTCGGTGAGTTATGCCGTTTCCTGCACTGCACTATCTTTGAAACGTTGTCAGTGTTTAATAAGTGCTAACAAGAAGGCAAGCACTTTCATTTAATTAAAGTACTATATCATTTTCAATAATTAGTCATAATTAAGGTGAATGATTAGCTAGGAAAGATATGAAAAATATACATTCTAGATAAAGCTTAAAGTCACATTTTAAAAGTCTAAAATAAACTCTTGAGGGCTGTGCATAGCTTTAAGTATGATATAATTTATGTAACGAAATAAATCTAGAGTGTTAAAATATTTAGTGGAACTGAGAATAATGAGTTGAGATAGGATTAGTTTAATTAGTTTACTGAAATGGAGTCTTCATAGTGGCTAAGTGTGATATATTGGCTTTTGTCACTTGAAGTAAAAAAGAGGTAATTAGTCCCTACGCAAATACATTGTTTTCTCAGAATAGGTTGGAATTTATTTTAGGCACTAATCCAGGACCAACTTCCAATTGATTTACAAATGTTACAAGATAAGATCATCCTTTAGACAACTTAAGAACCCAGTCACTTAAAACAGTGGTTCTCAAAGTGTCCAGTACGGGAGGGAAAGAAGGTTGCCCTCCTCCCCTCCCGGGACATTTAGCAATGTCTGGAGACATCTTGGGGTGTCACAATGGAGGGGGCAGTACAATTGGCATCCTGGTAGGTAAAGGCCACAGATGCTGCTCAACTCTCAGCAGAACACAGGACAGACACCCACAGCAGAGAATTATCCATTCCAAGGTATCAATGCTGCCGAAGTTAAGAAACCTCCTATAAATAGCAAATGTACCATCTAAGCACCCATGCCTGCCATCGGTGGGGCAGTGTGCCCGCTGTCCACAATCTGCAAACCCCGAATCCATGTGGCATTGCATCTGCATTTCTCCTACGAGGGAAAAACCATTATCTACTAAATAATATAAAAATTAAAAAAAAATAATAAAAGCAATCTCCCCCTCTCCCCCCAATAATCTTCCAGCAATGAGAAGGAAAGGGATTGATAGCAAAATCCACATTCTCTACTGATGGTTTTTAACATTTGACGTCTTTCATCACTTCTGTAGAAACCTTTATAAGGACCTATAGCATCACGGCTTCTCCACGTGATCACAAGATGCCTAAAGGAATCCCACCTAGGTCTACTTCATGGACTGGCCGGTCCTTCATACAACACCCGCGTCTGTGCTGGGGCCTCCTTGCTCCTGGGCCCCACCGGGGGCTCAGACTCCGGTAGGGAAGTTTTATGTTCCAAGAGACAAAACTACTGCCTTTAATGACTGCACACTCCCTCTTGCAAGGCCCCTTGGCGAAGACGCAGTCCGTCTCTGCATTGATGTTTTAACTTTCTTGTTATTTAAGAGCCTAAAAAGTGGATTAATTATACTTGTACTTTAAAAAAACATTCCTTTGCTGCAAGAACCATGAAAACAAAATGCACTGATGATCTTTAAATGACCCAGAAACCAAGGTAATTATAGCTGTAATTAATTACATAACATTACGTCCCATGGTAGTCAGCTAGAGGTCTAACCCAGAAAATTCCGAGGTTGGAAAATTTGAATTTAGGGACTTATCGCAGACACAGCGTTGTGGTGGGCACTCACCAATTCCTAATCTTCTCCAGGCATGTTTGACCTCAGGCAAAAATCACTTAACCTTTTCTAATCTCTCATGCTCATCTGTAAAATGGGGATGGGAGTTCGGGGTCACCTCAAAGGGGATGCTGTGTTGAGCCATGTATTAATAATTTGAAATAAAATGATTTCACATAGAACACATTCAAGGAATTTTAATGAAGCTGGGTTGCTAATATATAATAGCATTAAAAGCAAGTAAATAAGTACCAATATGTGCTCAGTTTATTGGAATTTCGTCTCAACAGTTTTTGTTTTACCAAATCACCTGGATGTATTTCTTGACAACTTGGAGTAGAATGTAGGATCTCACACCACACACACACACACACACACACACACACACACACACTGATTGATTGCTTACTGAATATTTGCATTATCTCACATTGTTTTGGAAAAGTGCTTTAGAAACATGCACCCCATTTTTTGCAATGCACTTTTTTTCTACAACAATGAAAAATAAAACCAAATTTCATTAGTGACCCTAAGGCATTGGAACCCTGGCCGGGGGGTGAACACATTGCCTGCTGATGGCTCTGGTTCTTGGCCCTATCTACTGAATGCTTATCCTTCACTTTGTTTTCAAGCTGGGACACATGTCACCTCTCTCAGAGAATGTTTGTCCAAAATGGTACTAGATAGTGATAAAAATGTGGCTAGTTTCATAGTTCCAAAGCAGATTAAAAATAATTCATAAAGGCATGGGGAGACAGAGTGAAGGAGTAAAAAAGGAAGGGAAAAGGGAAGCATTCATATTACTTGTCACTCCATGTATTTATAGGTAAGATGCTCTCAGGACAAACTTTACCAGACCCACAAGAAATGCAGAATTTTAACCCAGAATGAATTTTAGTTACTGTTTATGCTAGATTTCTTTTCACCTTGGGGAGGAATGGGGGGATAAAGCAGGCTATGAACGGACACCTTTGTCAGATCCATACAAGAATGGATGAGCACACTGAGGACGTCTGACTCTGAAGAAAACTCACACCCTAGGGAAACTCAATACAGGTCTCACTTTCAGTGGTAGGGATTCAATGGCCACTGAAGCCATTCCTGTACTCTTACCAGCAAAATGGAGCTCCAGGATATTCCACTGTAATTTACCCTAAAAAATTAAATTGCCATAATTATCGAACTAAAAATATTTTAGGCTCATAATATCCCGAGACTGATAGGATACAGTAGCAGAAAGATGTCAAGCTTTGAATGAGGCAGTGCTGGCTTTGAATATTGACTTGATGATTGAGTGGTTAGCAATTTGGCCACAGAAGCAATTTTACTTCTCTGAGTTTCAGTGTCTTTATCCTTGGGTATGGATAATGATATTAATCTCCCAAGGTTATTGAAAAGATTAAATAGGATAATACATGCAAAATGTCTGGCATGATGCCTGAAACATAGTAGGAACCAAAAATGTTCCTTCTCACACACACACATATGCATATCCACTCTAAGAGAACGAGATGGGCATAACTCGAGAGCATCTTCTCCCACCAGTGCATATGTTGGACATGTTAATTTAAGTTACCTCACGTTCCATTTAGATTTGTGTTTGCCAGGGCCTTCAAATTCAAGTCCTGGCAGGTTATGGAGGGGATGCATTTTGGATGGAATGAAAAGAATGCAATCATTCCATTACTTCAAAATTCTCAGTTGTCTGAGATCAGATGGGCAAAACTTCGTGGGTATAACTGCATAGATCACAAGGATAGTTGATACTGTGCAAACAAAGCCACAAAAAAATTGCTGGGAGCACAAAAAGCATGATTACATATATGTTGGAGACAAAAGAGGGGGTTTTTAGGTATTTCTAGAAGATTTCCACAGTTTTTATTATTATTATTATTATTATTATTACTATTACTATTTTTTTTATTCAGGTTTGAACATGACAATTGCCCCTTCATCCCATGCAAACTAATCTTCCTGTCAGGTTAATGTTAGAGCAATCATGTGGAGGTGGGATTAGGGTCGGTAAGAGTCAGGTATATTCCTTGAGTAAAAAGCATTAATATACATATTGGCTTAAGGCTAGAGTCTGCTGGATACAGTTGCACCATATCTCGGAACCCAAGCCCTAATGAATTATTCAACTCAGCAGAATAATCCAGCATAACTAGGAATAAGCAACACATCCATTTGAGGGGAATATTGTACAGAAGATCGGCAGGGGTATTTGATGTGATCTATATTGTGCCAAACAACGTGCCACATTCATTCTCAGAAGCACCTAATAAAGGACAGGCCATCGTTACCCTTTTACAGGGAAAACACTGGGGTTTGAAAAAAGGCAAGAAATAGGATTGCACAGGATGGTAAATGTTTAAACCCATATTGAAGCCCAGCTTCGTCTATCCCCCCAGATCCATGCTCCACGTTATCTCCAGGGCTCCGTGCCACCTGCGAACGCAATGCTACGGTACAATGCTGAGCCATGCCCCTTCTCTTCACTCCGTCGGAGCAGCAGAAAAGCTCATGTCGTGTCTGCGTCTGTATCTGCCTCTCCATGTGTGTCTCAGAAAGATACTTTATCTTTCAAGTTTTATGGCTCATATCTGTGACTAAAATATCATTTATGACAATTCCCATCTGCTAAGCTTCAAAAGTGATATAGTTTCGTTGCAAAGGGCTGCTACTGGGGGCCTAAGTTACAAGCCAAGAGTTGAGTAGAATCAGAATGTACCTGAATTCGATCTCAAAGGAAGCTGAGCCTCTTTAAAAGATGTCCGCTTCCTCGACACAACGTGCGCTGCGAATGTGT
Source organism: Ailuropoda melanoleuca (assembly GCF_002007445.2). NCBI lineage: Eukaryota > Metazoa > Chordata > Mammalia > Carnivora > Ursidae > Ailuropoda > Ailuropoda melanoleuca. Next base: position 32,723,602 of record NC_048227.1, read on the forward strand.
CAAGGCCCCAAAGTGTGGGGCTCCCTGGCTTCCCCCAGATCAGAGCAAAGGGCTGGGCTCCTGCAGCCCACGCAGGTCAGACCCCGTTTCTTATTCCAGGCAGGAAAGCAGGAGGCCCGCTTCCTCCGTCACTCTCTGACAGTTATAGACTAGCTGTGCACCTTATTAAAGATTAAGGTTTGCTGGGGCACTCTCTTTTGGCCATCTCCTGTTCACAGTCCGGCATTTATTACAAAGGGACTGGAGATTAACACCATCCATTCTGCACAGCGCTTAGTGGTCCCACAAAAGCAAGAAAATGTAGCACAATGCAGAGCCACCTTCCAAAGCCCCACCCGGGGTCTTAATGTCTCTGAATTCCGCACAGTAGCTTTAAGACCATCTTTAATTTATTTTCTTCTGTCATAACACTTAACTGTGATCTTGTTTTTCTAATTTCAGATATAACACAGGTTCCCCGTAGTACGTTTTGAAAAATATAGAAAAGCTAAAATGAAGGTCAACCTCAACACAGGATAGTCTTGATATTCTTGAGTAGAATTTTTTGTTCTCTCCCTCCCTCTCTCTCTTTCTTCTCCTTTTCCTAAAAAGTTGCTTTCAGATGTTGACATATGTTTTCTGAAAACCCCAAGTAACCATACTAAATAACCTTAATTTATTACGGAAGGATGGAAAAGAACGACTTCTTTGCAGGCTGCCCCTCCTGTATTCAGGGCCCACAGCAGACAGCACCAACCGATTGTAAACCACTTCCTTCCTGAGTCACCTACGACCCTTCTCCAACGTGCCAAGCAGCCACTACTGATCAATCAGGGTTGGTCCAAGATTGTGAATTCTCTTTCAGTACATGGTCCCTGCCCTCCAGAAACTTACACTCTTACTTTGACAGCCAAACAAAGAGGGAAATGTCGAGCCAGACGTTACTGCAGAGGCACATTTTATACACCTGACACAGACTCGGTCGCTGTCTTACTCTTAGGAGAGTCGGCACTGCTCCTTTTCAGTCAGCACTTGCCTGATCGCTGTATCACGGGACCAGAGTACACAGTGGTCATGTGACTCAGTGTTGAGGTCCTGTCTTTAACACCCTGCAGCGAACCTAGCACACAGTCAGAGGTCAAGGCAAGGACAAATAAATCTCCGAATGATGGATGCTCAACAAAGGCAGTTTTTTTTTTTCTTTCTTTCCATATATCTTAAAATAGGATGTCTGTGTCAATGGTGAGAAAGTGATATAAAGTGGATAGTGCTATATATAGTAGGAGAGGAGTTTTGAGTCAGATCTTTAAAAAGTGGATATGGGACACTAACTTTTGACCCAAGAATCACATTACCAAGAAATTAATATGCGTGTAAAAATTAGCCAAGGTCCATACGTTTCATTTATTTACCTCCACAGATAACTCAGTGTGCATGTTCATGGCATTAATGTGTGTAATAGGACAGGATCCTTTCAGGGAACTGACTAAAGAAGGTACGTTCTGGGCATAGAAAGGGGGACAATGGAAGGAGCGACGGGAACAAGTGTGTGCTAATACAAGAAATTCTATGGTACATTAAGTAAATCAAAGCAAGGTAAAGGGAAAACAGGGCATATAGTCTGATGATTTTTGTGAAGATGAAATAAATCTGCACACACATATATATGTTATATATGTGCATATGTATACATGTTGTGTCCTGCCCCCACCCCCACCCCCAACTGGTCTAAACAAAAGCCACTGCTGATTAGCTTTAATTAAAACTGAGATCCAGAGAAGGGATTTATTTTGCCCCTTTTTCTTTCCTGGAGTTGGTGCCATTTGAATTATTAATCGTGGCCATGTATCTCTTTAATTTAAACACACAAAATGCTTACTGGCTGGTCTGGATGGTGGGATTGTGGCCCATTTGTTTGCTTCTTGGCTCTTCATGGAAAACATGTAACAAATAAATGTTATGTTAAAGGAGCAAATTATGATCTTCAGGTGGTGGAGTGCGATCTGGGCAGGAGAAGAGCAGAGGGAGAGGGACAAGGCAGGCCTTGGCATTTATTAAAACATCAGAAAGGCTTCTGAAAACCTGGATAAAGCTGAAGGGTTGTGGAAGAGAGGAGAATGAAATGCAAGCAAGTCAAAAATACAGAGACATCTGTCCAAATGAAATATCTCCCCCGCTGAGGCAGAGATCCCCCTTTTGGGGGTTTGCTTCTGGGGTCACTACGCATTAGTATTCCACTCACCACGGCTGCAGCCACCACTTCTCTCCATTTCTTTCTGACCTCAAGCATTTTATGCATAAATGTCAGTGTTCTTTGCAATTAATCATGCCTACCACAGACTAATTGTGGACAACAGTCATGCAATTAGCCAAAATGTGTTTCAAATATGCATGAATGTTCAGAAAGCGCTCACATTCCAAAACCTCAGGTACCTAAACAGGAAAATTGGCCAGTCTTTCACAATTCCCTTTCAAATTCAATGTGAACTAGCAGGATAATCAGATCATAGCTGATGGCGGCCATGCCCAGGGTCTGCTAATGAGAAAATGGTATCCTGAAATTCATGCTATGAACTCGGCAAAGCGGCACATCTGAAACTACCAAGCACGCCCTTTAGAGAAGTTAGAGAGAGACAGACAGACAGACAGAGACAGAATTTACAAGAGCTGATGAAAACAAAGATGTGAAATAATCGGAAGACTCAGAATAGGATCCATGGGTCGCATACGACACAATCTACCTCTGAAGTGCCAAATATGGTTACAGCACCTACACTGTACTGAGACACAGCTAGTTACTCGCCACCAGTCGACCATCGAGGACAACACATGTGCTCATTAGTATTTCGTCTTAAGAGACGGAAAGGAGGTAACCTAGAACAGTAATTCTCAACTAAGGACAATTTTGCCACCCAGGGGACATTGGGCAATGTCTGGGGATATTCTGGTTTTCACAACTGGGGGAAGCATTTCTGCGGCACCTGGTGGCCAGAGGCCAGGGACGCTGCCAGAAGTGCTAGAACGCACAGGGCAGCCTCCCCCCGCCACCCCAAGAAATAGTTTTCTAGCTAAGATGTGGACAGTGTGAAGGTTGAGAAAATATGACAGAGTCACTAAAAACAGTGGGTTTGGGGATGAAGACCTAGCATAGCTCATAGCTCCGATACACTGTGGCTCCAAGCAAGTCCCTTAATGCCTGTGACCTCAGTTTCTGCCTCTGCAAAATGGGGATAATAGTGTCTACTTTGCAGGGTGGCTGCAAGAATTCGAGCTAATGGAAATGAAAGCACCGGTCACAGAACACACAGCAGCTATCATGATTATCGCAACTTTTATTATCATTACGTAATTTTCAGTCACATTATGGGAACAGAAATAAAACAAACTTCTTGGAGAGTCGTGCTGTTGCTAATCGGCACCACGGCAAACATCTCCCTAGCCTCCCAGGAATAAACTAGTCTCACTTCAAACAATTGTTACAGTTTGAATCCAATTGACTCCAGACAAAAGTATTGAGATAATCAGCATATTAAAGCCAACACTATAACCATATGTTAATTATGTAAATGATTCATTTTAATCAGCTAGAACCATGTAAAGAGTAACTAGGAATGCAAATGTAGGGAGTTATTAAAAACCTCATTATTATTCATCTTGGTTCCATGCGTGAACGTATCCATCCAAACAGATGAATTAATAGTGAGAGAGGAGATGAAAGTGCTGGAGGGGGTCTGCGGGACACCATCTGTCTGCCTTTGCTCCTAGCTCAGGCCTCCACTTTGCAGGGAACCTGCAAGAGGCTCGCAAGAAGGGTGCTCTGGGCTTCCTGGGGCGGCCTGCTCAGGCTTTCAGAGCTCAGGGAGCAGTACGGATTCTCTTCATTTGCCCACACTGGCTTTTTAAGGCTGGGACCAGGAATGGGTGGGTGGCACGGAACAACTCTACTGTGGGTCCCCCTATCCATCCGTGAGTTGTGAAAACATCCCTCCACCTTCCCTTTTCCTTTCTCTTTCACCCTCGTTATCACTTCTACTGACACCATGCAATTTTCTTCATCATCAAGGGAGCTTATGGGTTTACTCTATCACTATTATTAATAATTGGCCATTATATTTCCTCGTTATTTTTATGGCACGCTTGCCATGTGAAGTTCTTTCATTTGCTCTTCACCATGACCTGAGTCTTAGAGGGAAATTACGTTGCCTAAAGCTGAACAACTAGCGATTGGTGGAGGAGGGCTCCCAAACGAGGTCGCTGGATTCAAGAGCGTTAGGTAGTATTATGGTCTGCTCTCATAGTAGCTACGTCCACCTCAGCTCACAGGCTAAATCGATGCTTCCAGGAGAAATTTATTTTTGAAACCTTGAGAGGCAAGGGGCACAGCATTACTGAAATATCTATAATTTTCATATTGGGTGGGCCTCAAAGACATGGGCTCTGCATTGCTGATACATGGACTCATTGTATTATCCCCCAAATTTTCATGATGGCATTTATTATCTTCATTTTATAAAGATGACAAGACTCAACTTGAGGCAACCTGACAAAGTCATAAGTCAAATTAGAAGCAGAACTGGGATTTAAAACTAGATCTGATGCCAAATCTCACAAGTTCCCCTGTTTGAATCCCGATAAAGGTATTAAAATATCTCTGTGTGTTGGTGAGGAAACCATGACTTAGAGAGATTTAATGGCCGGCCTGATGTCAAGTTGGTGTTCTGGATTTTAACCTATGACTGTCTGGCCCCCACTGTTTTCCTTATTGCTCTGAGGGTAACACCCTTGTTGATTCCCTGAAATTATCACCATACTCTACCTGCTGGTATAATCAGAGCTAACCAACAGAATTTTCTGGAATGATGGAAATATTCATGTCTGTGCTAGGCAATATGGTAGCCACTAGTCACATGTGGAGATTAACCACCTGAAATGTGGTAAATGTGACTAAGAACTGAATTTTAAAATTTGATTTAATTTCAATTAATTTAAATGTAATCAGCTCTGCATGGCTGGCTAGTGGCTGCCATTCTGAACAGAACCACTTTCGATTTTCACAAATGCCGTCACTTCACCGAATGTTCACAAGCCCTCATATGTGTTAGGAAAAGGCCTTTCAAAGATGAAGACTAGTAGGGTGGCTCTATTAAACGAGCAGATGGAGGACTGCCAGGTAAGTAATGCATGACCTAGAAGGATCACCTGGCACTTTCTTCTCAGCTCCAATCTTTTTGTGTTGGAAAGGAGAAAGATTCACCATCTTTCTTGTTCCATTAAGGATGGACAAAATTTCCTGCGTCATTGAAATGCCCTTTCTTTGTTGGCTTAATCTGAGGATAACAGTCGAAGAGATAATTCTCTGCTTACCATCAATCCCCTAAACTGTACTAGGACATTTGTTCCATTTTAAAATAAGGAGAATTAAAGTTAATGGTGTTTTGACATCTTCATGAAACCTTTTAAAGTATATAAAGACTTTTGTTGATCAATGATGCTGGTCTCCTGATAATGCTGAAGCTTTCCAAAATGGGGCTTTCAAGATAAATGGGGGAAAAAAACACTCATGGAATGGAACACTAGTTTGGGAAATATTTACAACCTTCCTTTTCTCTTTAAAGTAGAGATTATGAAACCGATGACCCTTCAGCTAATGATGTGCTTGGTTATGTGTAATTGTGTGTGTGTGTGTGTGTGTGTGTACCTGTAAAGTTGTGTGTGATTTGTACAGTATGTGTGTAATTGATGTACACATATGTAAATGTGTATGTTTAAATTAGTTGTTACCATTTGAAAATCGGATGACTGGTCCCATAGAAATCTGGAATCTTTTTTAGTTTCTTTTGAAATATATCAGAAAATCTGGTAACACAGCCTGTATTACTACATGGGGAAAAAAAAAAAACCCACAACAGCTATAGTTAAGTAGATGTTCCTTTAGCTGGAACATATGTGAGGGGACATTTGTTCTCTGCTTCCTCAGGGTCCCCGTTGTCCTGACTGATGTACTGATGTGAAATTATGTGGGCATCTGAGTCTGGGGTTGGAGACTATTGCAAGCTGAGTAGATTTCCACCTCTCATTACCCCTACTATGCAAACCCAGAAAAGATACTTTGTTATGATATAGGTGAAAGAATCTCTTCCAAAGAGGTTGTGTATTTTCTTTTCAAGCAACTGAGGGTAAGTCAAACACTTGGAGAGGACTTGTCAGAGAACCTACTGGAAGGAGAGGGACCAGGGGAAAACCCTTGCCACAGTGACTGATGCCCACTGGCTTCCGCCCAGCTCTCTGGTGACAAGACTTCTTCAGGGCCAGAGAGGTGATGGCTAACAAGCTGAAGATAAGGCCATATCTCAAAATGGCAAATCCCAAAAGTCCCCCCCCCCAACACTGCTCCTTCCCTGAAAATGGATGTTGGGGGCCTCCAACGCTCCCCAGGGTGTAGCTGCCAATGCCGCCCCGCCCCAGAGTGTCTCCATAGACTTGGGAACTGTGCTCACTAGCAGCGATTTCATGATTCACTAACACCAGATTGTCTACGACCAGGAGGAAAAAAAAAGGATCAAGCCAGAAAACCCATCTGCAATTCATTTCACACCAGACTTTAAAAACACGTCCACCTGACAAAAGTACAATCGATCATTTCATTTCATTTTTAAAAGAGTAAACATGCTCAAAATTAAATGATTTTGGGGGATGAGAAGTAAGGATATCCAAAAAGCTCTAAGTGCCTTTGTTCTTCATATTCTAATTCTTTCATGTTTCCCTGCCTGATGTCTCCTAATGTACTTTCACTAGAATCCGATTTTTGATCTTTAATCCCTTTATGTGTTTTTCTGTGCTTACTCTTGAATGCCTTTGTAGCTGCCATAATTGGGTCTCTGGCACCATTTTAATAGGGCTTAGCACAATGCAGGCTTGACAAATTTCATCTAAGTGGAAAAAAAAAAACCACTATCAATATCATCTGAGAAACTGACCAGAGTTTCAAATAGGCTGCAACAAACATATCAAATAAATAGGACACGGGCTGAGGGAGGCAGCCTCCATGATCAGACCAGGAAGATGAGAGAAACCATCTAAGGTTGCGTGACATCAGACTGTATGTCCTGGTGGTTTACAGATTCACGAGTCTGGAGACAGAAGGCTGGGCCAGATGATTTTTCAAGGCCCAAGCTGGTCAGAAATCTCACAATAAATGTCAGGGACTGGCTTCCCTGGAAACACATGGACGTCATTTCCTCTCTAGGTGCCTGTGCCTTTGTGATTTTCGGCCAAAGGGCTCAACAACCTGGCAATGTCTAAGTGACATTCTCCGACACAGCTCTGCTGAAATGACATCGGACTTACAAATGTCCTGGCAATAAAGGACAATGCAATTGAAGCAGACATCAATGGGAGTGGCAGCCTGGCTCAAAATAATCCCATTTCCCCTGGGAAAGGCCTCAATATACTTAAATGGAGTCAGTGGCCATGTTTGTGCCACCTGACCCAGCCCTGCGCACAAGCCATAGCTGACTGGTGCAGTGGTGAGCACCTGACCTATCGAAATCTTTCCTCGGAGTTTCTCACATGGAACCAGGGGGAAAGACTCAACCATTCTCTGATGTCAAAACTGAGAGGCTCAGTAGCTTTTAGTGGCCATATTTCCCATCATGTACAGGAAACAGGTTTGTGGAAGTGAAAGTCTTAAGGTTCTCCTATTTTCTCCGAGTGCTGGCTGCCTTGGCCATAATCATAGGAGACATACCTGTGACCTCCCAATAGAGTCGCCACTTTGCATAAGTTGATCCGAGTGGCATTTACACTAACACAGGGCTTCTCAGTCTGTGCTGTTGATATTTTGGGTGCTCTCATTCTTTTTTGTGGGAGGTTGTCCTGTAGGCTATAGCATGTTTACCAGCATCCCGGGCCTCCACCCACCAGATGCAGGTAGCACCCTCCCACCTCCAGTTGTAACTACCAACAATGTCTCCTGTGGGGAAAATTGCTCTCAGCTGAGAATCACTGCGCTAAAAGAATTTTAATGCAGAAATTCAACATTAATAACCAGCAAGGTCCTCTGGCCCCGGCTATCCACAGCAACTAAGGTTTGGGACGTGAATTGAGACTATAAAAAGGCAAGTCCCAATTTAGATTCTCAGTCTTGGATATACTCTAAATTCTTCCTTGCTACAAAGATCTGGCAAGGTCCTTCACATATTTATTACCTTGTGGAGTGTTTCATCTGTTTCTCTGGTCTCTGGTGACATTTACATCTCACAAAGATGTTTATGATTACAAAGGGGAAAAGGGGTCCCTTGTACTCATGACACTAGTCTTGAAAGATAGTCCATCATGAGACTGTATATGTATCACATTGAGATAGACAGACATACTATATTATTTACATATTCTATATACCCCACGGAAGTCATTCTGATCATTGCAGGTCTATTCTAATGCAGTAAGGATCAGAATGCTTGGGATCTAGCGGGCATATTCAGTAGTACCCTTTACCTGCATCCTGTGGTATCCTGTACCTTTCGAACAGTATCTTGATATCCTTTCACATAAATTGCACCTTCCTCAATTATACACAGGAAAAACAAATACGGTGTTCTTACTATGGGAGTTGTAAAGACTTTTTCCAAGCGATTCTCTCAGGGCAAGAATACAACCAGCAAATATTCTCTCTCCTAAGACTTAGAATTTCAACTAGAGAGATGTAATGATAGAAGAAAGGAGTGCAGGGTCATTTAGATAAAAGAAAGGGCATTCATTCTAGAACCTGCTCCAGATGGCGGAATAGTCCTCCTGGCATCTGCCCTAGGCCCCTATCTCCAGCCTTCAGGTCAACTCTGTGAGCTACTTAATATCTACCCAACAAATGTTCTCTCTTGCCTAAGGTAATCAAAGTAACTGGCTAGTACTTGAAACCAAGGAACCCAACCGGATACTACCAAGAAAGGCCCACTGACGTGGTGAATGCAAAAACCGTGGGCATCTCAAGATCTATGATGAATTAGCGCCACAGTGTCGTTCATTTTTTTTCCATTAAAAATGGCAAATTCAATAACCTACATTTAATTCTAAGGCCTCTTCTCCATAGTAATTACAAGATAAACAGATCTCACACTTAAAAGGGCTCTTTCTTTTCCGGCAGCCGAGCGCTCCGAGAACGGGGAAGCCGCCAGCCGATCTCGTCCCTCAGCACTGATGTAGCCAGACAACAGCTCGTCAAATGTAAGCTGTGGTAGAGTCCTGAACCCCACAATTACCAACAGACCTTGAAAGGTGCTTTTTAATCTTTAAAATACTTTGAAAAGATGTGGGCTGTACACGGGACTTGGGTGTTCCAAAGCTGACTGGCTGTTCCCCTCTCCCATCACACCTACAAACATGATCTTGCTGTCTCCCTGTTCCAAAATATTCCCCTCAAATGTCCTCTTTTCATCCCCACGAGATACCAGGAAGGCCATATGCCTCCTCCCACTTGTGCTGCAGTGTCAGCGATGAAACACAGAAGCCCACATGTGCTCACCGGCCTGGTCCCTCCCCCTCTGCCCTGATGATAAATAGCAAGAAGGGCAGGGGGGCTTCTGGAAGCTCACTCCAGCCCCTGAAACGAAACACAGCTCCTCCAACTTTTACCGAAGGGTCATTAAATGCTCCATAAAACGTACTGAGCCTTAAGCAAAAAGGTTTTGTCCTCCAACAAAACGATTGAAGTGGGGCCGGCAGAAAGGATCTGATGGCATAAGGTCCCTGTGTGTTTAAAGGTTCTATGAACCAGTGGTGACCTTTATCCGGCTGCTCGGCGTCCTGCCTTAAAAGACATGTGGCCCATTTTGTACCAGGCACTTTGCCGGGAAGAGAGGCCTAAAGAGCCTAGCCTTTATTTATTTATTTTTTATTAGCTCCAGGGGTGACCTCTGCTGAAGAATCTAGCCTGGGCCACACTCTGTTCCCAGTGCTCTACACTGGCCATTTCCTGGGCTGCACAAGGTAGTGGGTCTGGAACTGGATTTGTTTTACCCCTTTTGTGAAGTCAGGAGTCTCACTCATGATAAGTAACGTGTAGGTAGTTAGGTGGGAGCCATGATGTCTCCACTGCCTCATCTTTTCATTTGAAGGTTCCCACCCAACATCACAGAAGACAAGGAGTCCAGGCCACAAAAAGTCAGGGCCGAGGCTCACTGTGATCTTCTCCATGGTTCTGACTCTGCCAAAGTCTCTCACAACAATGCCAGCGATAGCAATAATGATAATAATAACAAGAGCAGCAACCACAGCAGCCTTGACCAACCAATCCAAATCACCCGTCAGGCCGCAGGCCGGGTGATTTACAAAGCATCTTGTTTAAGCTCAGGAAACACTCCCTGTAGGACTTTTTTTTTTTTTTTTTTTAAACAGATTAGGAAACTAAGTTTCAGAGAGGCTGAGTTGCCTAAGGTCACACAGCCAGTACACACTGAGTTAGAATTAACCCAAGCACATCTGATTCCCACATCTGAGCTGTTCACTGCACGCTGTAAAGCACACAGGCTCTCACATACTACTTTCTGCTCACTGTTAAGCCACTTCCCATGACAATAAGCGCTCAAATGCATCCAGGCAAAAACACATGCCTACACACGACTTGCCTTCCAATTCAGCCTCTAGCATCCTACATGTGTTCTCTCCTACTTTCATGAGCACGTCTCAAGCTTCTCACACTTGGTCAGGCAGAACGTGGTCACAATCAAGGCAGGTCTCCTCTCTGTCTCCCACCTCTGTTAGGTGTGTGAAGGTGATTCCCAGATGTTTTGGTTGCTTACTTATCCTTATGAGTAGAAACAAGGCCAGAGCAGCTGCAGAGGAAATGTTCCCCTTTGTTACCTGCTGCCCTTGGGCTCACCTAGTCTAACTTGGATTTACCTGAATTTATCCCATATTGAGGACCATCAGGGTGTCAAGCAGGGGATGGACTGAGTCTTAGCCAAGCAAAAGAATTCTTTCATGATTTGGAAAAGTGCCACTGTCACATTCTTTGATGCAAAATGGTTTTAATCTTCCCCAAGAGTAAACATCTGCTTAATGCAAAGCTTTCTGAGTCCATTTAGGCCTCGTCTAAGTGCTGCTAGACGCCCCACCACTGTCACGGGCAGGCCTGGCGAGATGGAACTGCTGTAACAGGTGCAACGACACGCATGGGTCTTTCGAGTCCGGAACCTGAACACTCCTGAACTGGCCTCATGGCGCTGGCTCACCCGCAGGTTGGAGCCGAGGCCTGGAGACAGCACTTCCAGGGGCAGGAATGTGGGCTCTTTCCATTCCCAGGCATGCGGCCTTCCTCATGTGCTCCAGAGACCACCCCTCGTCCCCCCACCCCCCACTGAAGAGGTGGACAGTTTGAAAACATCCATCTAGCCACAAAGCCAGTGCCTTTGTCCAGTTGGTTTGGGTTCTTTCCTTCTACTCATGGCTCATCGGGGCTGGGCCTGAGGCTGTGCTTAGGATGAAAGAAGAAACGTTCCCACCCAGCGGACGTGCCTCTCCACAGACAGAGATGAATGAAGGGACTGTAAATATATACTCAAAGACTTCAAGGTGACCCGAGGGAGATCTCTGGGAGGCGAGGCTAGAATGTGGAAATCTCATTAGTGGTCCCATCTGAAGAAAGGGGAGGTGAAAAGAAGGGACTTAGCCAAAAGGGGCAGGGAGAAAGGAAGCCCAGAGTGTCAGATGTTGGCAGTGTGTCCAAAACCTCATCCAGCAAAGATTTGCAATGAATCCCAGGGATGGGGCCTTTCCAAGTAACGGAGAGGCGTGCTGCATCGTGGGGAGGCTAATTCCTCTGGCTGTGCTGTGGCCTCCCTGGAAAGTCCTTCCAAAGCCCACTTCCCTGGGCATGGGGCCGACGCTAGCTCCTTTGGTGGTGTCCGTAGCTAGGATGGGGGCCGTGAGCTTTCCAAGAATTAGAAAAGGCTTCTAACCTTTTCCCCACCATGTGTGTGCGCGCGCGCACACACACACACACACACACACACTTCATTTTAGCCACACAAGAGGGAGCGGAGCCACTGTTTCAAAACTTCTCTGAGACGCTGTGAACTGATCACAGTTTCTCAACTGTCTGAAGTATTCTGACTCTCTTCCTATTATCCAGCACAGCACTGTCCTATGTAGTATGTAGCACCTAATATGCGGAATGTGGAGAGTGTATGAGATAGTATATAACTTAGGTGAAAGCTCTGTTCATTTCTCTGTTGGTTGTATGATATTTTCATTGTATTTGGAGGAAATATTTAAGATGGCTCAACCATATGAACACTACACAGGGTGTGAAAATATCAATTTTCCAGAGAGGTTGAATCTGAGGTTCCGCACAAAGGCCTTGAGATTGCTGATGAGGGTGCTACATACAGCAAGGTGTTGTGGACACAAAATGCAAACAATGGTTTTGCACCTGAGCCCCCGATCAGGACACAGGGACAGGTGCTTCAAAACGCAGGTGACCATCTGCCATCAAGTTACTGCTCTTTTTGTGGGCAGCCCCATGTATCAGGTTCCATGGGGAGGAACAGCAAGAGTTATTTAATGAAGGCTAATTATTTTCCCCGGTAACACACACACACACACACACACACACACACACACAATCTGTCAGGTGCTCGTGTGCGATCAGCATTTTACGCATGCCACCTCATTTAATTTTCAAAACAACCCTGTTGAGTCAAGGCCAGGGACGGAGGGTCACAGAGATCCCAAGACTTGCTGAAAGGTCACAGCATGTGACCTTGTCACGGGTGTAGATGTGGTTGTGGGCCAGGCACATGGACCTAACGTGCATGAGTTTAACTCCCATACATTTTTCTGTACTTCCTTAGATGGCTATGCTGTAGCCGGTAATTCTGATGTGATTCAGGGTTCGGTAAATGTGGAGAGAGCAAAGAGCTTAACCAAAATCATACTCTCCACCCCCAAACATACTTCATCTAGTTTATATTATATAGATAAATATATATGTTATGTATGTATGTTTTGTTTTTGCTTTTATGATTATATTATATATAAATATATATGTATCGTATATATATGTACATACGTATGATACACACGTATATATATGATATATATACATACATATATATATATTTGTTTTATTTTGCTTTTGCTTTCCTGGGTCTGAAATTCTAATCATTGGGAATAAAGAAATAGGAGTCAAAGGCAAAATTCTCTCATGCCTTGTCTTTAAAAACCCAAATGTCTCTGGCTACGCTGATACACTAACTGATGAACGCATAACCTTCTTCTCTTTGCTACTTTCTGGGCTTAATCACATTAATACCCCACCATATTGCCTTCCACGCTGGCCATTCTCCTCCTACCAAAAAGGACTGAAGGGGCACCTTAGTTTTTCCACGGAAAAACCCAGGTGCTAATTAGAGAATTATTTGTCGTTACATATCCAATTGCTTGCCAATTATTTGCTCTGATGCTGCCGGTACCTGCCCCTTTAGGAGCATGGCCATTGCTTTGCTCTCTCATGGTTTATTTGTAGAAGGAGCTGAGCTGGCTATGAATTCTTCTAAAGGTTTATCAACCCTCTCAGGGCAGTTTGTGCATAACCAATGCGATGACAACAGATACATAATTTATTTTCTGGAGTGAGTTATGAAAGTTAATCAATAAGAAGTGGAAAGTCTTGTAAATTATCTACCGAAGATCAGCCTATTAAATGTTCTACTCCTACAAGGCTGGTTTGAGTGGAGGTCTCAGACTGCACCATTTATTAGCCCACATGCAAGATAATGTGATTCTCAGGCGGATGAAGGCAGACCTCGCTATTAAGACAGAGACAGTCAAAATAAAAATGAAATGTGTTTTGCTACAACAGCAAATCCTGCTCCCACGATTGCCAGGAAAAAAAAAATAAACAAATAAACGGGAATCAGAGGGAGGCTGGGAACATCTCTCTCTGCGAGTAGAGCAGAGAGCTCAGAGGGCAGTGGGGAAGGAAGCAGGGGGAGAAGGCACACGGGCAGGCTCTCCTGATCCAACTCGGAATAAAGCGGTGAAAGCACCACTTTGCCAGGGGAAGCATCTCCCACTGCCCATTTTCCTCTACGGCAGCCCAGCCAGGGCAACAAGAGAGACCTTGGCATGGTCGGGACTAGGCAAAAGCTTTGAGCAGAAGGCAGGAAATGGCCCAGAGACAGGGTGCCGGGTTTGCTTCGGAGTGCAGGAACGTGGGTCAGAGGCGCCGACGCACAATCAGGGGTCAGGCACAGGATAGGGGGCAGAACAAGGTAGTTCAGAATGAAAAGAGAGGGAGAGGAGTGGGCTTTATTCCTTTAATTAATGGGGATCAGGAGATGTGCAGGGGAAAGGCGTGACCGAGGAGAGGGAGGAAAACCCAGATCATTCTACCTGTACTTTCTCTGCCCCACCCCCATCATGACCATCATGCTGCTTGCTCTCCATGAGGCTCAACTGATGTTGCTGACTCACTGGAAATTCTGTATCGACAAGGCCTCTATCTAAAATATTATTCAGAATAAAAACTGGGAGTATAACGACAATAACCATGGGTATTTTTATTCACTGGGTTGATATCGGCCAAAGGGACGCTCTCGTTCCTCCTGTCTACCCCACTCAGGGTGATTTGACAGCAGTGTCTGTGCCTGTAGAATCCAAAATGCCTGTGTCCCTAAATGCTGAGACCATGAGCGTGGGGTTTCCTTCTCCTTCTCTGGCCCTGGCACCTTCTGGAGCAAGCTCATTCACTTGGATGCAGGACGCCTCCAGACAGGCCCCCATGCCCAGGCCTAGGTGTCACAGAGCACCCCTCTTGTTTCCCTCTCTGCTCTCAGGCAGGTCCCTGGTGCCTGAGCCAAAAAGGCTTTCTGCTGGATATGCAACGGTCATGCACGCAGGGGCCCTCAGCGTTCACGTACAGAAGAGAAGCCGAAGCTCCTGCCATGCTTTGATCGTGAGCTTTGCCTCAGACGCTGCCGACGGAAGTCTAGGCGTGACTGTACATCCACTCAGGCCGGCTCCAAACCCTTTCCTCCACCACTCGAGAAGGCACTGTACAACGCATCTGAGCACGGCTCTCCTGCGAGAGAACCTTTAACTCTTCTTTAATGTATCTGTATTATTTAAAAAGCAAAGCATTCACAGACTTCAGAATTGTAAGGACCTTTAACTTAAAGCTCTCAGAATAAACCAGATTGTGCTGTTGCCCTGCTTAAAACTTTCCAGGGGCCTCTTATCACCACTCGATACAAATCCAAATTTATTATGGCATTGAGCAGGACCCTACCTCATCTGGCCCCCACCTGCCTCCCCAACATCGCCTCCCACTATCCTTCCCCTTTAACGTGAGACTCCAACCCTGCTGGCTTCCTCTGAATGCTCTGTGCTTGCTGGTCCCTCTCGGTGGGATGCTCCTTCTTGAATTGGTTCTTGTCTTCAGTGTCACTGCTCAGAGAGCCTCAGCTGACCACCCTTGCTTAGGAGAGCCCCTCACACCCTGGTGTCTGTGTCATGGAGCACCTCTCTCATTTCACTCCGTTCTTCTCTCCATAAGGAGCACACACCTGCTTGTCTGCCTCCATCCCTACTCATTAGAAACTAAGTCCCATAAGAACAGGGGCCTTGACTCTGTTAAGGGCGGTATCTTCAGTGCCTAGAACTATGCCTGGCATTGAATTAGTGCCCCATTGCTACTGATGAATAAATGATTAGATGAACATATTCCCTATTATAACTGATTACAATGCATCAATCAATATTTTGGAGCACCAGGGTTGAGACCCACAGCCTTGGAGGGGGCTTCTTGGACCTTGCTTCTTCACCTTGCAAACCAATGAGGCATTTTGCATATACCATATTTACCCAAGTAAACACCCCTCCCACTGAAAGGAAATATGCTTTTTGGCCTTGACCTCATTTTGCCTCCAGCAAAATGCCTTTGGCTGTCAGCAGCTAGAAGCCTGGGCAGAGCAGGTGGAGGGAGGTGTAAATGACCCTGAAGGTTGAAAGGAAAAGAAATTATCACCCAACAGATTGGCAAAAATTTAAAAGATTGATGATGTCCACTTTTGGCATGGAAGCAAGGAAACTGGTCTATCATACCGTCTTTGAGAGAATAACAATTGGCCAAGCCATTTGCCGGAGGGCATTTGGCAGTACCTATTAGAATATAAAACGCGCACACCCGGGGAGCCAGCAAACTCAGTTCTAGGATTCTGCCCTATACCTATTTTCATACGTGCACATACACACAGACGTGCAAGGGCATTCGCTGGCAGCATCACTGCAGGAAAAGAGAAAACCCGAAGCTACCAAAATGGGTATAAATGGCAAGATGGCTAAATAGATTGTGGTATGACCATGTATGGAATTTTGTGCAGTCTGTTCAGAAGACTGGGGCAGACTTCTATGTAATGACAAGACAGGGCGGTCAAATACATGTTGTTAGATACATAAAAGCAAGTAGCCGAACAATGCAGGTGGGTGTGATCCCACTGACTTCAAACACACGCACTGTGCCCTGTATACGTGCGCATGTGCGTAATGACACGGGAGAGGGATGGGGCATGTCAGACTATCGCGCCAACCTGTTACCATGAACTGCCTCTCTGTAGGGGAGGGGGGAGATGAGGGCAATGCGGTAGACAGACTCACATGCTTTACTCTGCGTTCTCATTTATTTCTTGAAAACGTTTTTGGGGAAATATAATCATTACATCACAGTTTTAAAAGTAAGAGAGTTGTGGGATCTTAGCAGAACCCAGGCTGGGGCCAGGGATGGGATCTGTCCCTCTGTCAGGGGGAGACTGAGGGATAGAGAAGACAGAGTCGACTGCCTTGCATTCAAATCCCAGGCTTCCCCGTTTTCCCACTCTGAACGTGAGCATGTGACCTAACCTCTCTGCCTCTTGGCTTCTCCTCTATGAAGCTGGGATAATTGCAGTACCTGCCTATTTGAATTTTTGTGAGGATTAACTGAGATAATGCCTGTTAAATGCTTAGAACACCACCCAGCACAGAGCAAGCGTAAATATTAACTATTAATTTTATTATCATTACGGTGTTCTCACGTTTCAGCATTCAAATCTGCTCAGATGAGGGAAAGGCAAAAGAGAGGAAAGAGACCATAACCTGGCAATTTAATTAATTCAATCTTACAGAGTAGCGACGCCCCAATAAATGTTCAGCAATGAAAGAAATGTTCTATATTATGCTGTTCAACACAGTAAAGACAAACCACAGGTATCTACCGGGCACTGGGAATGCCTACAGTTTACCTTAAGTCACATTGCAATAGTTACATGGGGCTATAGTGGACAGCACGTTCTAGAGAATTTCACTCTCCCCAGTGACAGCAACCTCCTTCTCTCCTGATAGTCCCTGGTACTGAAGATGGGCACAAGTCACAGCACTTAAAATATCAGGAAACCCTAAGCATTTCATCTCACTTGCGGTAAAAGAGGTAAGTTTAGAAGGTTTTATGAAACAGGTCCCTTTTCAAGCCTCATTCAGTTTTTCTGACTGCTTGATGAGACTCAGCTGGTGACACCCTGCCTTTCATGCCATCTTTGGGACACTTTCAAACCTCCCTTATCTTCCTACGAGAGAACAGGCCTCAGACAAGGCAAACACCATCAGCAAACACAAGTAATAGAATATTTGATAACACTGCTTTGTCTTCAGTGTATTTTTTTTTCATTGAGCTACAATACATACCATAAAATTCACCCTTTAAAGTGTACAACTCAGTGTTTTCTAAGATAGTCACAGAGCTTTGCAACTACCGCCACTATTTAATTTCAGAACATGTTCATTGCCCCTAAAACGAAGCCTGTACCCATTAGCAGTCATTCCCATTCTTCCTACCCCCAGCTTCTGCTTTCTGTCTCTATAGATTTGCTTATTTTGGGCACCTCGTATAATTGGAATCATATAATATGTGGTCTTCTGTGTCTGGCTTCTGTTATTAAGCATAACATTTTCACAGGCCATCCGTGTCATAGCAGGTATGAGCACTTCATCCCCTTTCATGGCCGAGTGACTTGCTAGTGTAGGATGAACCACTTTTTGTTTATCTCTCCATTTGTCAATGGACATTTAGGTTCTTGTCACTATCTGGCTTTCATGAGTAATTCAGCTATGAACACTTGTGCACAAGTGTTTGTGTGTGGATGTGTTATCTTCAATCCTCTTGGGTTTGCACCTAGTTGTGGAATTGCTACGTCATACTGTAACTCTGTGTGTAAATTTTTAAGTCATTACTAAACTCTTTTCCAAAGTGGCTGCAAAATTTTACATTCCCATCACCAACGTATGCATGTCCCAATTTCTGCACACCCTCACCAGCATTTGTTATGGTCCATCTTTTTATTAACGCCATTCTAGTTGATGCGATCAGTATTTTTTAGTAGATACTATTTATTGATGCCTTGTGGTGGGGAGGTTTGATTGAATTAGAGATGGAAAGTTTCCTTTTGTAAATTAATTTATACTACTTACAAAAACTGAATCAATTTATATCATAGTGTTAAATATACAGTAGTGCTTATGCTACAAAGTAGCTGAAGGTCTGACGTTCAGGAAACTGTGGTTAAAAACAAAGCTTTGGGTTCCCCTTATGGGGTCCACACATGGACGTTAAATATGAGGTCATCCTCAAAAGTGGGATGTGTGTGTGTGTGCGTGCGTGCATGTGCATGCGTGTGTGCATGTATGTGTGCCTGTGTCCACATGTGTGCATGTGCAGATGTGCATCTATGTGAGCACTTGTGTGCACATGCACGTGCACATGGATGCGTGCGTGTGTGTGCACACATGTGCATGTGTGCACACACAGGTGGATATGTATGTTTGAAAACGTCTGCTTTCATCTATTTTGCCTTTTACTGTACACACACAAATAAGCAACAGAGAAGCCAGGAGGTTTGCTCATTGATGCACAGACATCCAAGGACAGGTCTGCAATAAGAATGGTGTCTTCAGAACTCCCGTACCAGGGTCTTTCTGGAATTGCATGGAAAATTTAAAAGTACCACTCAGGCAATTTGTGTAGGCAGGGTCACTCTCATTTTTCCTAGAGAAGGGCCATGACTTCTGGCTTTATTATTCTATTCCACCTTACTTGTCCTTGGGATTTGGAAACAAAGAGCCCTAGAGAACAGGACTCACCAAACAGCAGAGAGGGGGAGCCCGAAGCAGATTTAGTGCAGATGGAACCCTGTGAGCTTTGCTATTCCCTAGCTGACAGTGACTTGTGAAAGGGAGGGGGAGGCAATCCCAGGGTGGCATGCAACCGCATCTGGGATGGGGTGATGCAACTTCCGAGAGCAAGATATGGAATGTTCAGTCCCCTCCTACTTGGTCATCTGGCCCACAGTGGAGTAGGGCCAGCCCCTTCTGCCCTGTTTGGGGACATGTACAAAGATTTAGGTTACACTGTATTGCACTGTCCAGTTGACCTCCTCTGAAAGGCTTTCTCCACCCAGAAGTCACAAAGCCACAAAGCCATGGTTGTTTCTGGAGCAGAGATTCTCAAGTACGTTTCTGCATGGGGTGTGTTGGAAGAATCAACCGGAAATTGGAAACCCTTCCATCACAAGACCATCTGCTCACAGTTTGACATATACTTCGAGGGGAAATTTCCAGGCATCCCAATGGAGAATCCATGCCCACGAATCACTCTGCGGGAGTCCCTCTTTCTTTATCGGCTCCAGAGAGTGGCTTCCAGTCACTGGTGAGGGTCACGATGAACTTTTTCCTGGGGTTGGAAACTTCTCAGCAGCAGTAGGAAACACAGCTGCTGACAGCTGAAAATTCTCTGCCTGAGCCTCCAGATCAAGTGACGGAATGTGTGTTTCCATGGCACTCCCAGAAACAGGTGGCTTCTAAACTCTGGAAAAGCACATTCCCCTGCTCCACAGCAAATCAGCTGCTCTCTGTGGACATGTGTATTTCAGGCGTGGATGAGTGCAGTGTCAGTTGTCCCCGAGACCAACTCAGGAAGCTCAGAAGAGAGGAATGGAGGAAAGAATGACCTCAAGACAACGTGGGATGTGAGCTCAAGGGCAGAGCATCATAATCGTCCTTAACACGAGTAACTCTTTCTTCCTACATTATTTTCTTCATGGCACTCACTACAATGATAATTCATCAACTTATGTGTTATTGTACCTGCTCTGTTCTTGGTTTTGTCTCTTTCTCCCACAAGATCATAAGTACCATTGAGGAAGGGATCATATCTGA
>NC_048227.1:32745184-32753730 GCF_002007445.2 Ailuropoda melanoleuca
GTCATACTGTAACTCTGTGTGTAAATTTTTAAGTCATTACTAAACTCTTTTCCAAAGTGGCTGCAAAATTTTACATTCCCATCACCAACGTATGCATGTCCCAATTTCTGCACACCCTCACCAGCATTTGTTATGGTCCATCTTTTTATTAACGCCATTCTAGTTGATGCGATCAGTATTTTTTAGTAGATACTATTTATTGATGCCTTGTGGTGGGGAGGTTTGATTGAATTAGAGATGGAAAGTTTCCTTTTGTAAATTAATTTACACTTCTTACAAAAACTGAATCAATTTATATCATAGTGTTAAATATATAGTAGTGCTTATGCTACAAAGTAGCTGAAGGTCTGACGTTCAGGAAACTGTGGTTAAAAACAAAGCTTTGGGTTCCCCTTATGGGGCCCACACATGGACGTTAAATATGAGGTCATCTGCAAAAGTGGGATGTGTGTGTGTGTGCGTGCGTGCATGTGCATGCGTGTGTGCATGTATGTGTGCCTGTGTCCACATGTGTGCATGTGCAGATGTGCATCTATGTGAGCACTTGTGTGCACATGCACGTGCACATGGATGCGTGCGTGTGTGTGCACGCATGTGCATGTGTGCACACACAGGTGGATATGTATGTTTGAAAACTTCTGCTTTCATCTATTTTGCTTTTTACTGTACACACACAAATAAGCAACAGAGAAGCCAGGAGGTTTGCTCATTGATGCACAGACATCCAAGGACAGGTCTGCAATAAGAATGGTGTCTTCAGAACTCCCGTACCAGGGTCTTTCTGGAATTGCATGGAAAATTTAAAAGTACCACTCAGGCAATTTGTGTAGGCAGGGTCACTCTCATTTTTCCTAGAGAAGGGCCATGACTTCTGGCTTTATTATTCTATTCCACCTTACTTGTCCTTGGGATTTGGAAACAAAGAGCCCTAGAGAACAGGACTCACCAAACAGCAGAGAGGGGGAGCCCGAAGCAGATTTAGTGCAGATGGATCCCTGTGAGCTTTGCTATTCCCTAGCTGACAGTGACTTGTGAAAGGGAGGGGGAGGCAATCCCAGGGTGGCATGCAACCGCATCTGGGATGGGGTGATGCAACTTCCGAGAGCAAGATATGGAATGTTCAGTCCCCTCCTACTTGGTCATCTGGCCCACAGTGGGGAGTAGGGCCAGCCCCTTCTGCCCTGTTTGGGGACATGTACAAAGATTTAGGTTACACTGTATTGCACTGTCCAGTTGACCTCCTCTGAAAGGCTTTCTCCACCCAGAAGTCACAAAGCCACAAAGCCATGGTTGTTTCTGGAGCAGAGATTCTCAAGTACGTTTCTGCATGGGGTGTGTTGGAAGAATCAACCGGAAATTGGAAACCCTTCCATCACAAGACCATCTGCTCACAGTTTGACATATACTTCGAGGGGAAATTTCCAGGTATCCCAATGGAGAATCCATGCCCACGAATCACTCTGCGGGAGTCCCTCTTTCTTTATCGGCTCCAGAGAGTGGCTTCCAGTCACTGGTGAGGGTCACGATGAACTTTTTCCTGGGGTTGGAAACTTCTCAGCAGCAGTAGGAAACACAGCTGCTGACAGCTGAAAATTCTCTGCCTGGGCCTCCAGATCAAGTGACGGAATGTGTGTTTCCATGGCACTCCCAGAAACAGGTGGCTTCTAAACTCTGGAAAAGCACATTCCCCTGCTCCACAGCAAATCAGCTGCTCTCTGTGGACATGTGTATTTCAGGCGTGGATGAGTGCAGTGTCAGTTGTCCCCGAGACCAACTCAGGAAGCTCAGAAGAGAGGAATGGAGGAAAGAATGACCTCAAGACAACGTGGGATGTGAGCTCAAGGGCAGAGCATCATAATCGTCCTTAACACGAGTAACTCTTTCTTCCTACATTATTTTCTTCATGGCACTCACTACAATGATAATTCATCAACTTATGTGTTATTGTACCTGCTCTGTTCTTGGTTTTGTCTCTTTCTCCCACAAGATCATAAGTACCATTGAGGAAGGGATCATATCTGATTCCTTGCGCATCATGCCATTAATGTCTAGCATTGCATCTTGCATACAGTANTGCTGACAGCTGAAAATTCTCTGCCTGGGCCTCCAGATCAAGTGACGGAATGTGTGTTTCCATGGCACTCCCAGAAACAGGTGGCTTCTAAACTCTGGAAAAGCACATTCCCCTGCTCCACAGCAAATCAGCTGCTCTCTGTGGACATGTGTATTTCAGGCGTGGATGAGTGCAGTGTCAGTTGTCCCCGAGACCAACTCAGGAAGCTCAGAAGAGAGGAATGGAGGAAAGAATGACCTCAAGACAATGTGGGATGTGAGCTCAAGGGCAGAGCATCATAATCGTCCTTAACACGAGTAACTCTTTCTTCCTACATTATTTTCTTCATGGCACTCACTACAATGATAATTCATCAACTTATGTGTTATTGTACCTGCTCTGTTCTTGGTTTTGTCTCTTTCTCCCACAAGATCATAAGTACCATTGAGGAAGGGATCATATCTGATTCCTTGCGCATCATGCCATTAATGTCTAGCATTGCATCTTGCATACAGTAGGTGCTCAATAAATGTCTGACAAATTACCCAAGGAATGAATCAAGCACTCATGGTCTCGGACACACAAACCTTTCCTTCTATTGTACACATGAGTAAACTGAGTCTCAGAGAGGTAAAATTATCTATTCAAGATCAAGTTTCATAGGAGATAAGGCTGATTCTGGAATCCAGGTCTGTCTGAATCCAAACTCCCAGGTTGTTCCTGTTGTCACATATGACAAAAGTGAGACATCTAGCCCCCAGGGGCCTTCCGTACATTTGCTAAAATAAAATAAGAGGAAAATCAGCCAGCCCTAAGACAGAACAGTCCTGTGATGGAAAATCCAGTCCACTAGCACATGGCTCACCAGATGTTGCTCACGACTTTGGTACGGCAAGACTTCATAAAGCGCCCAAGACTGATCTCCCATGCTCGAGTAGGTTTGCTTGTAGCCCTTGGACACATTTTTGGGTCATTAACAATTAAACACACATGCTGCATTCCCCTGAAGCCACAAAAGTTACCAGACCCTCAGACACAGACACACTTCTATGATTCCCAGTCTCCTCTCACTCTCTTTCCATAATCATTGTGATTTTCTGCTCCAAACTTCCCCCCAGAAACTGTCCCTCCTTTCTGGGCAGAATTCTCTAGTCAATAAAGATTCAAGAAATGGCGGCATGAGGAATGGATATTTATTAGCCAATCATGGATACCTTGGTGTTGGCAATTTCCACTGAATGCACACTAGCTCTCCTCCCTGTTTCCCACATTGTCCCACTAAAGAACACTAGTCCATCTTCCATCTAGCTTCTGGAAGAATCTTTTAAACATGTAAAATCGGGTCAGATTGTTCCTCTACTTGAAGGTTTCCAATGGTTTTCCATCTGTCTTAGACCAAAATCTAAACTTCCTGCAAAGCCCTAGAAGACTGAAGGTGATCTGGTTGCTGACCCCACATATGACTTCACGTCCTACCTCTTCCACCATCATCACCATGTCCCCGTCATACTGACCATCCTTGTTAGTCCCAAATGTGCCTTTAGGGCTTTCATGTGTCCCCTTTGCCTGAACTCTATACACCAGGACATTACACAGCTGGCTCCTCCTTGTCAGTCAGATCTGAGCTCAACTTCACACTTCCCATCCTTCAAGCATCCAAAATAACCCTCTCGGTGATTATCATGTAGTCCATTTTATTTTCTTCATAATACATAATGCCATCAAATGTTCTGCTTATTTCCTGTTTTCCTCTATTAAATCTGAGTGGTCTTATTCACCCCTGCAAACCTATTGCCCAGCATATACTGAGCACTCAATAAATAGTTACATTAATGGATACATATGGAAACCAATCTAGAGACGTCTGCATTTCCAAACTAAGCCCCCTCCTTGGCCTCCGCAATGCACATGGCCTGTCATCACCCTCATTTTGACTGTGAGGGTCAGATATAAAGATGGAAAGAGGAGCACAATAACCAGTAAGCTACTGACTGGAAAACAAAAAACAAAAAACAAAAAGGTTTTTACATTTTCCTGGCTGGGAAAGGGCTCTGGCAAGGGCTGGCTGGCTCACCTCATCCTAATGCCATGGGCAAGCCCGTTCTGGGACTTCTTCCTCCAATCTATAAAGGAAAAATGTTATACTTTTAGGACTTAAGGGAATTAAGAGAAGGATTTAGTTTTTAAGAGAGAAAGTGAAGTCATTTAAGTTGAAAGCTGATCTTGGGCCCTAGACATGCATTTGTTTTGCAAGAGAAATACTCAGGCAGGAGTGATGAGAGCTGACAAGGCAACTCTGGTCTGTCTCCCAGTCTCGGCTTCTGAGAGAAGACTGCCCGGAAGACGGCTTGATCTTTTGAGCAGCTTGGTTTTTAGTCCTAAAATGGGTATGAACTTTGGTCAGATTTCAAAGGGTAGTTGTGTGTTCCACGAGTCATACGTGCGCTCATCCCTCCATGAGGGATGCAGTTTCTCTTTTCCTCACAGGGAAGCATTTCTTTTGGAGCCCCCACTTCATGGAACTTAGGAGAAAGCTGAGAGCAGAAGCCACCCACGTGGTTGGTTGGAGCCAGCCAACCTCTCTGCCTCTCGCTTCTGTTAATCCTCTAATCCCTGGGGATAGATGGTTGGTTCCTCTCCTTCAGCCCCATCTTCCCCATTCCATCTGACTGAAATGCTTTAATTTTCCGATGCTCCATTTACTTAAGATATTAGCTACAAGTTTTGTTGTAAGCTATCACCTTAGTCTTAATGTTCTGAACAGAAAGATATTTATTAGTTGAAAAGATAATTGATTCTATTTTTAAAAGCTTTTTATATTAAAAAAGCCTAGCTGCAAGTGATATAAATGTTGATGTATAGGATGAGAATATGGGACCTTTTGTGAAAGAAAATAAATGTGCAGGAAACAGATGAGAGATATGAACAGCAGTTGGAAGTGGTTATTTCTGGATGGTGCCAGAGTTTGTGTGCTTGTGTCTGTACATGTGCACGTGTGTATTTGTCCTTTTCCAATTACCAAAATTTATTTTGCATTTATCTTGCATTAATTTTATAATTAGATAAAAGGGCAACAATTATTTTCAATGAATTTTCTGTGGGAAAGGAGCCCAAGAAGGAAGCTATAAGCTTAAATCAAAGACCAAAGAAATTGGCTGCTTGCTGAGACAGGCACCAAGGTGTGACAACCTTCCGGCAGGTGGACGGTTCTGTGTGAAACGCACTAGCAGGGCTGGACTTTGGCCACAGGTGAGGTCCACCGAAGGCCATACATAAACCATCTTAAGACTCGTCTCCTGGGATAGGTTCTGGCTCAACGGCAATCCTCACCCGACCTCGTTCCCAGGACTGCTCACCAAGACTCCAAATGGGCTCCAAGTACATGGGGGTCTGGGACGTAGTTCACTAGTTCAAAGTTGAAAGGTACCCCAGGCTGGATGTATCAGATTCTTTCCTGGGAATCTGGAACTTGAATGGAGACACGATGGCTAATGGTCTTTGTAGCTGAGTCACTGTGGTTTCTGAACCTTGGCAAGATTGACACTTTGAGCCAGATAATTCTGGAGAATTCTAAATAATTCTGGTTGCCCTATGCATTGTAGAGTGCTAACAGCAACTCCCACCCCCTGACTGTGACAATTAAGAATGTCCCTACAGGGCAAACCCACCCCTGGCTGAGGACCACTCACCTGAAGAGAATGTCCACATATTCTGCCTGCCGAGGTCCTTAGGCCTGCCCTGCCTCCTGTGCTTCCCCTGGACTGATTTTCTTTTGCTTTCCCCCTTTTGAATCCAAGAGTTTCTGCACATTCAATTGCTTATGTGTTACACCTCAAAACCCGTAAAAATGTAAATACCTCCCCCACTATATTTTTGTTAAACTAGGCAGAATTAGGTTCCGCTCCTCAACCAAAGGGATCTTAACAAAAACACTCGCATTCAAAAATCATCTTTGCTTTCCTGATATTCAAAACCACCTGTCATCTTTCAACCCATAGAAAGCCGAACAGTTCTTAATTTATCTCTGATATCAGAGCAGAACTGAACACAAAGGCATGAATGAAGCAGGCCCTTCTGGGCCACATGGGACAGTGAAATATACCACGATGTTTCAGCAACAAGACCCCCTACAGAGTAAAGCAAGGTGGGAGAGGAACATTCACCTAATCAGGGAGGGTGGAGGACTTGATTGTGATCGGGTGTTTAGAACTAATGCCAGCATGTGAGGAAAAGCTGGAAAGCCTGGAAGCAGAGATGTCATCAGACACATGCCTTGCCCATCCCTGGGAGGGAACTCTACAAAGTGTTCCTTAGTGAAGCTCTGACTAGCTAGAACCAAACACTAAAGAAAATACACATGCAGACAGCATTGCACACCCAAACCCCACAACTGTTTGAACAGATAAGAATTCCATATGGTCTGTATTACCCTCAGCAATGGAAGGCTTTTTATCCATCCCCAGGCTACCCCATCACCATGCAGCAAGTGGGAGATCTGGTCCCTTACAACGCAGACAGGGACAGGACTCAGCAGCTGATGACTGGCATTCTGTATGATGGGTGAACGCATCCAACATCTGCTCAGCCCCCACACAAATCTTAAGGCCCTCTGGCAGGCAGCACCAAGTCCCTCAGCTAAGTCACAATGGGAACCACCTGCCAAAACGCCAGGTGTGGAACAAGCCCTAGCTCATTAGAGTCCTTAAGCCCCCACCCAAATTCCTGGAAAAGGCTCCAGGCAATACAGGGCTGCCCGCACAGCCAGTCTCTACGAGGCCACAGGAGCCGCCTTATTAAGATGGTCATTGGATGGTCCACGTCAATTTCACATTTTCTGTCAAAACCTCCCAGATAGCAGGCACCTCGGTGTTTACACCTCTCAGCAGAACAAATGCAGAGCTGTTGAAGGGAGAAATAACACACCACCACAGTAACAATAGAAGACATCGCTTGCAAGCTGTCCGCGGCCCCTGGAGTAACTGACATGTTTGACAGAGAATGTGTGTTGGTAACGTTGCTTGATTTGTGTTTAAAGGGAAAACAGAAAGTGCATTTCCAGGAGGTTTAGACATTGATAACCAAAGAGAAGGTCTTGTAAACAAAGCCACAAGGACCATGTCCCAGCAGTCCCCTCCTTGCCGTTTGTCACCGCCCCACCTCCCGTTTTGATCTCCCGGAGGAATCGGGCTTCCACAGGGGAACAAGACCTCCTGACAGAAGGCTGCAAGACAGAGGGAGGAAAGCTGATCAGAAATGACAGTGGCACAAAACCCTGTTAGCCTTCCGCTCAGAATAGGTTGTACAGGGAAGAGACAAGGCTGTTCCCCCGGGGAGGAGGAGCAGAGGCACCAAAGCCACAGGGCACAGCGTGGTCCTTGGGAACATCCCCAAGTCGGCCATTTCCAAGCCCTGAGAGCTAGGGCAGGTTGTTTTACTTGGTTGGGCCTCAGTTCCCTGGAAAACAAGTCTCTCCAGGATGGTCTGGAGCAGCAGATATATACCCTATGGAAAATACCCGATATGGTGACCAGCGGCAGTAGCAACAGTAGAAATAATAGTAATGTAAGTATTAGCACGTAATTATAGTACAGTAATTATAAAAATAGTACTGCTATTTAGCTATATTACGTAGTATCATATAGTCATATAGAGTATACAATATAATTATATAATGTCACACAGGTTGAGGGGGAGATGAGCCAGGTACCCACTCCGGAGCCCACACCCTACATCATCCTGTTAGCCTGCTTTTTCCTCCCCCAAATACAACACTTCACTTAGATGCCATAGGTGAAGTGCCTTACACACCTCCCGGTACCTCGTAAATGCCTGAAAACAAGCAGCTGCTGTTGTTTTTCTTATAACTAAATGCGAAAAGCCCAGTAGGCAGTTTCTTCCAAGAAGATGATGGAAGAATGAATTTATGACACCGTCTGTTCAGAGGGCACATCCCTCGCCCCTTTTAAACCACAACAAAGCCCCTGCATTGCTGGGCAACACCAGTTCCCAAATCCAGCTGCTCCTAGGAAACCCAAGATTGCTGGTGAAGCACACGGTGCACTGGGCCCTGCCCTTCTGATGCAGACAATCTGGGGTCCAGGGCAGACAGTTGATGTACTTGCCCGCAGTCTGATCAGTAGCAGGACTGGAGAACACATAGATGGAGGAGGTCCTCAAAGTGACTCGGAACCGTGTTTTTCCCGAAGGCTCCCCACAAGCTGCCCGGTGCCAGTCGGCAGTCTTGCACTCACACTCCTCCCTGCCACCGGGTGCTGACAGATGGGAGCTATTCTTATTATTTAACATTTATTAAGCTCCCACAGTGTGCTGAGAGCTGCATGGAACAGGGGTGTGGGTGGTCCCAAAGAGTTTGTCCTCAGAAGGCTATGGCTACATGGAGGGGAGGGAGGTGGGCCTCTCTTTCCCCCTTCAAAGTCCACTCCTCTCAGCCAACTCCAGTTTCAGCCCCAAAAGTACTACTGGAGCCAGTGGA